>NC_069082.1:6770000-6907500 GCF_025698485.1 Gossypium arboreum | reverse complement strand
AATCTTTTCAGAAAACAAATAGATCTGTTGTGTGACTTTTAGAGTTGACTTTCCAGTTGGTACTCTGATCATATATTTGAAATTAGGGAAAAAAAAGAAAAATGGCTGGGGCATTCCGAGAATTGAACTCGGGACCTCTCGCACCCTAAGCGAGAATCATACCACTAGACCAAATGCCCAATTTTGATGTTTATATTCTCAAAATATTTTTTTGTAATTTCTAGGATCCTATTAACTATCATTGGGTAATATCATATGAGTAGTCCTTGTTTCCTCTCTTGCTTTTGATGTGCTTCTATTGTAATTTCCTTTCGAATTGCGATAGTGATTTTAGTCTCTTGCATTTGTTGTAATTCTGTTAGAGTTCCCCTGTTAGAGTGTGATGCCACCATTGCCTCTTAAAACTTGGACCTTGGATTGGGGTGGGATCTTTTTCTAGCATAGAAATGATGTTTGTTTATGCTTTGTACTTCTTACTTTCAGATTTGGATCGATCACAAGATGAGATTTATGGACCACAAGTTTTGATAATTTATTTGTACACTATTTCTTTATTAGGTAAATGTTTGGTTAATAGCTAGATGGCTAGCCAGATCTATCACAGACTTATGATACATAGAATGATACGATAAAGTGATATAAAGATGAGCTGACCAGACAATTAAGCTGGCTATGCCTAAAGTTCTGCAGAAAGTTTATCATGGTTTGCTGTTTTATTCGTGTTCTCTGCATGCCAAATTCAGGAGAGGCTTCCTTGTATTTTAAGCTGCTTCTCAATTGTGTCTTCATTCCATGTGTATGAGATGGCCTTTTCTTTGGGAGGTTGTGGCAAATCTAATGTTTGCTGATGTTAGGGCAGACCAACAATGTGGCTCTTCCTTTATGTTTTAGGGACAAATTACTGACTGATGTTTGCAAACAAATCAAGATGAAGTTGATAAATTATTTTATTGTGCTTTCGAATTTGATTTCTGGTTAGATTCTTTTGATCAATATTTCAAGTTGTAAGATAAAACTAAAATCAAACAAGGAGTTGGGGCATTCCGAGAATCGAACTCGGGACCTCTCGCACCCAAAGCGAGAATCATACCACTAGACCAAATGCCCTATCTTGGATGTTTAACTGAATCTGTTTTAGTTATTGGCTCTTTTCTTCAAATTGGGCTAAGTTTTGATGTTTGTCTGCTGACTTGTTAGCAAATTGTTCTGCTATGTGACTTCTACCTTGGTACTCTAACGAATGGTTGAAGGATGAGCTTATTGGACAATTGGGCAGCTATCAACTAATTATTAAATTTTGCATCTTGATAACTTTTTTCGTTGTTGGACTTTGTAAACTTAACAGCAAACTCTTTTACTGATAGAATACGTCGAGGTGCTGTCTACTTTGGCCGCTACAGTCATTTGGTAATTTTACTAAGAATCCTGGAATGGTTCTTCAATCCCACGTGCACCTGGCTTTGCGCCTTTTGCAGTGCTTTGCCACTCTGCTTAGTATAGTTATTGCGCGCGCACACAAAAAAAAGAAAGAGAAAATGAGGTCGTTTTTTTTTTGGTCTAAGATGTTATTTCATTCTGAGAATTGAATCCAGACTCCTTGCACCCAATGTTAGAAACTTACCACTAGACCAAATGCTCATTTATTGCTCTAATATGTTGTTATTACATTTATAGGCATCGCTTTTCAAGAAATGATGCATACCGTTATTTATTGATGAAATCTTTGAATCTGTGATCGAAACTAGGTTGTTTGTGATGCTTTTTGCTATTGGAATAAAAAGGTTAGGCAAGAATACTGATGCCTTTCTCTTTGGACGAGGATGATGACTACTATAGCTCTAAAGTCAATCTGTAATTTTGTTGACCTTGGTGGGAATCCTGTTTTAACCTTTGGTTAAAGGCATAATGTTGTCAAAGGAGAAGCTAATGGACGAGGCCCATAGTGGACTATAGCTTGGTTCTTGTGAATCAGATGGACTTGCTTCTTACACAGAGCAAATGCCCAATGTCTGATATTCTTCACGTCTAGTTTGTAGCTAATAGATTTTTTTCTCGTAGAACTCCTATTAACTCTCAATGGGCTCATTCTTGGAATACCAAAATTTTCAAATCTCTCACTTTCGATGTGGTTCAATGATCATTGTCTGCTACAATTGGATGCTAAGGGCTTTTTTGCATTAGCTCCAGGTTACATCTTAAATCATCCCTTAGAGGCTGAAACTTCTTTAGCTTACAATTCTCGTAAATTTTATAAATTTCTTTTAACTATGATGAGTCTGACAGCTAAATCAGTACTTTTCTAGTTGTTGTAGTTAGACATTAGTGTATTTTGATTGATGCTGCAAAATAATTTAAAAAATGAAATTGCTGAACAAGTAAGCAGCTAGTAGAAATCTAATGCCCTAATAAACATTTCAAGCCAGTTATCAGAGACTCTAGACTTAATTTATCTGGTAAAGTTTTTTGGTTATGCATAAGGATAGGTCTGAATCACATCTTTCCGCAAAGGGTGGGGGTGTGGGGGTTGATGTAAGTTGCGATCTAGCCCACATAGTATAGCCTGGTAATTGATTCAGGAAAAAGAAATGAAAGCAGTTTTAGCAGATAGAGAAGATGGGAACTCTCAGAAAGGTGGAAAAGTACTTTGCTTTTTAAGTTCGCTGGAATATAAATAGGCATCTCCAGTAAAATAGTTGAACCTGCTCTTTAACGTGCATTGTAATTCTGTTTATTTGTGCTGTTCAACAATAAACTTTTGAAAATGGGAACAATCTATTTATTTTTACTCACTGCAAAAGAATCTTGTCAGGAAACAAATAGATCTGATGTGTGACTTTTAGAGTTGACTTCCCAGTTGGTCCTCTGATCATAGATTTGAAATTCGGGGAAAAAAATGAAAAATGGGCTGGGGCATTCCGAGAAAAATGGGCTGGGGCATTCCGAGAATTGAACTCGGGACCTCTTGCACCCTAAGCGAGAATCATACCACTAGACCAAATGTCCAATTCTGGTATTTATATTCTCAAAAAATTATTTTTTTTAATTTCTAGGATCCTATTAACTATCATTGGGTAATATCATATGCGTAGTCCTTGTTTCTTCTCTTCCTTTTGATGTGCTTCTATTGTAATTTCCTTTCGAATTGCGATAGTGATTTTAGTCTCTTGCATTTGTTGTAATTCTGTTATATTTCCCCTGTTAGAGTGTGATGCCACCATTGCCTCTTAAAACTTGGACCTTGGATTGGGGTGGGCTCTTTTTGTAGCATAGAAATGATGTTTGTTTATGCTTTATACTTCTTACTTTCAGATTTGGGTCAACCACAAGATGAGATTTATGGACCACAAGTTTTGATAATTTATTTGTACATTATTTCTTTATTAGGTAAATGCTTGATTAATAGCTAGATGGCTAGCCAGTTCTATCACAAACTTATTATACATAGAATGATACGATAGATGAGCTTACCAGACAATTGGGCTGGCTATGCTTAAAGTTCTGCAGAAAGTTTATCATTGTTTGCTGTTTTATTCGTGTGCCCTGCATGCCAAATTCAGGAGAGGCTTCCTTGTAGTTTAAGCTGCTTCTCAATTGTGTCTTCATTCCATGTGTATGAGATGGCCTTTCTTTGGGAGGTTGTGGCAAGTCTAATGTTCCCTGATGTTAGGGCAGACCAACAATGTGGCTCTTCCTTCATGTTTTAGCGACAAATTACTGACTGATGTTTGCAAAAAATAAAGATGAAGTTGATAATTTTTTTTATTGTGCTTTCGAATTTGATTTCTGGTTAGATTCTTTTGATCAATATTTCAAGTAGTAAGATCAAACTAAAAATAAACAAGGAGTTGGGGCATTTCGAGAATAATTTCGTTTTTAATTTACTCACTGCAAAGAATGTTGTCAGAAAACAAATGGATCTAAAGTTACGCTTCCGTATCATAATTTGTAACCTCTGGCACCCTAAGCGAGAAACTTACCAAATGCTTGGTTTTGATTTTTATCAGAGGCAGACAATTTTTTTTTTCAATATATTATTTACATGTGTAAAATTCAATCATGATTTTGTAGAATTCATGTATTTATACACAGTATAATTAAGAATTTATCGTACTATAAGGTTTTAGTGCGGTTTTATTTCTCACGATTCTTTATCAAAATAATAACTGATCTAAAGCTAAACGGAGATTAATTGAGCATAAAATTAATCATATTTGATTGGATTATGATAGATTTCAATGAAAAATAATAAGTGAAGAAAGGAGGATACTAAAAAAGTAATTACACCAAAATATAAAAAGAGGAAAGAAATGGCAGAATATTTTAGGCAAGAATATGCTAATTTCCTCCTTAAATTCAAGTGTGTTCTCGTGCCATAATTATAAGCATTTATATACACTTTTTAAAAAACAAATTTCACCTGATTTACTCTTGGAATCATGTTTAATAACCAATCACAATATTAGATTTTTTAAATATAGAATTTGTCGAAGTAAAAAATCTGATTTTTTTTATCAATCTAAAAATAATTTTACAATTTTCAATTTAACCCCAACTTGCTTTTTATTTCAATTTAACTCCATTTTGCTTGTTTTTGAATTTCGACACTCCAATTACGTCCCTTATAAAAATTAAACAAGAAATCACAAACTTAATACCATTCTATTTAAAAATTAACAAAAATTAAGTATATTAAACGCATAAAATTAACTTGCTATCGGAACTTAATTGTTTTTCTATATCTATAGGAATATTACGCATTTATGATTTTTAACATCATTAGCAATCTAATTGTTGGCATATTGCTTAGAAATGCTACCATAAATGCATTTGATTCGTGAAAGGATAGGGGAAGAAAAAGTTCTTGAACTTCACCACCTTCTTTGAAGTCCTCATGCTACCTTCTCCATATGCTGTTCCTAATATGCATTCAGGCAATGGGGATTGGCATGAATCCAATCCCAATGGCTCAAGGCCTTCATCATCATCATCACTTGTGGGCAAAATAGTATATGAGGATTTGCATGTAAAATTTGAAAAACATGTTGGGCATTTAGTTTTTCGAGTATCCCATCAGAAGATATTACCAAATAGCTTATCATTTTTGCTCAAAGGTTCCCAATCACTCACTTCAGGTACTTATTGCTATAACACCCAACCTGTATATTTAGTGCCACGAAAAAATAATAATTACTAATTAATGAAAAATAGAAAATATGTATATACGGACTTGTTCAAGCATCTAGCTTTGGCCAAGAGTTTTCAGTTTGGAAATAAAAATGCCCAAAAAAAACTTCCACGCCACATTTGATTTAAAAAAACACTTCCGATTGAGTTTTTAACTCGATTAGCATTGATATTATTATCAATACATGAAGACATGGATTAGAGGACACTAAAACACATTATTTTCCTATTTAATAAGTTGGGAGTTATTGTAATAATGTCGCCTCTTATGTTAGCTCTCATGCCATGTTTATATTCATGTTTTATAATTATATTTTTACATGCTAATAGTTTATTTATATAGATTTTTATGCGTTTTTAAAACCAACATCTTGTTTATGCGTTGTATTGTGTTTTACATGAACTATCACCGTTACTCGATTTAGAAAATAATTTATGTATTCATGTTATATAATGTCTAAATTTATCTCATGCTTTGTATAATTTTTAAGAGTGATTTAATTTAGAGAAAATTAAATTTCCATACTGTGGCTGTGTTTTTCCAATTTTTATAAAATTTTATATGTTAATAATTTTCATAGGTAAAATTTGACACATTTGTATATATATATATGTAGTTTTCATATTATGTAGTATTTTAATTATTCCATGTCATTTTCATATTATTTCTTAGTTTATTTCATATATTTTCACAATTTATTGCATTCATTTTATTTTAATTCCAAATTGAGAATTAAGTAAAGCTTTTATATACTCATATTCTTTAATATATATTGATAAAAATACTTTAGTTTTAATAAGTTGGCATTGTTTGATGATATGAAATTTAATTTTAAAAATTACATGGGAACTGTTTACTAAATTGCACAAGCATATAAATTTAAAAAATTATTTTATTTGTTATAAATATATTGATTGCAAAAGGTTCAATATTAAATATACAATCAAGAGGTTGATTAAGTCTTACTTCGATTGGTATGAGCATTGTTGTCAATACAGGAGGTGATAGGTTCAAATGTGCTAAAGCTCATTATCCTCTTATTTATGAGTTGGGAAAGTGTTATGGATAGTTCTAGATATTGTATAAAAAAGAGCAGATATGATCGGGATCTATAATGATATTATTAATATATATATATATATATATATATATATATATACAATCAACTGCATTTATATTATTAAAATTATTTAACTTAATAAATTTAAAAATTGCAAAATATAGAAAAATTCATTTTAAACATCTTTTAAACACATTAACTTGTTTCGTCATATCTATAAATCCTTTGGTAAAAGCTCTAAGCAATTTCATTGGCCCAAAAAAATTAAATAAATTTATATTTTATATTTTATATTTTACTTTTTTGTTTTGAAATTTAATTATATTAAAATAGTTTAATAATGTCCATTTGATTATAAATATTCATATTAATTTTCCCACAATCAATTGATTCGTGATAATCTTATAAATATATATTTATGATTAAAAGGTTAACTTTTTTACTCGTGCTTATCCAAATAATTCATATAAAATTTTATCAATTTAAATATATAAACCATTAAATAATTTATTTATTTATCTGTATATAATACCTTGAAAAGGAAAATGATATAGGGCCAGTTTAGCATTGCTTCTTAGAAGCATTTTTGGGATAAAAAGTATTTTTGAGATAAAAATATTACTTAACAATATGCTTTTGAGCTTTTTAAAAATACTTTTGGGACAAAAATGCTTTGTAAAAGCATATTTTGGCCAAAAGTAGAAGTAAAAAATTTTAACTTTTACTCAAAAATATATTTTAGTCCAAAAATACATCTGATGAACAATATTAAACTGGCCTTAATCAACCTACCACACTCAAAATATCCCATTGCTAAGTTGTTTTAAAATTAAAGCTGCCGAAACCATTTTTTGATTTAAAAACAGGGATCGACTTTTTGAAAACAAAATGTGAAGTCGTCACCAATCTTTTTGCTCGGGTGTGATTGCTCACTTGATAAAACATTTTACTAAATCAATTTTGGTCTACGTAAATTTAAAGAAAATGGGTTCGGGCGCCGGTTACGCATGAGGAAGGGTTAGCACCCTCACTACGCCCAAAATTGGTACCTGAATTGATTAAATATTGCCCTTATGTCTAAAATTTAAAAAAAAAAATTGAAATATGGTTCCTTTTAAAACTTTTGAGTGGTTCGAGTTGGTCATCAAAACTTTCTCGTTTCGAGGGTATACAGCATCACGTCCAGCACAATAGGACACGATCCTCCATACTCTCGAAAACATGATAAACTTTTGACTTCCAAAAATTTATATGTTGCAAATCACAAAAGGATGCCCAATTATTTAGTCCAACGAAAAACCGAAACCCGGCACGGTAGGGCACGATTCCTCGAACTTCCAAACATTGATCATTGCCTTACTTTAAAATTTATAAAAGACGAGTGAAATACTAAATGAACATTCAATTATTTGGAACAAACCGAAAATCGAAACCCAGCACGATAGGGCACAATTCCCCGAATTTCTAAACCTTGAACATTGCCTTGTTTTAGAATTTGGAAAACACGAGTGAAATTCTAAAGGAATATTTGATTACTTTGAACAAACGGGAAATCGAAACCCAGCACGGTATGTAACGCCCCCACGCCCGAAACCATCACCGGAGTCAAGCTTGAGGTGTTACTAAACTTATCTTACCTTTTAAACAACTCCAATAAATGTAACGCCCCCACGCCCGAAACCATCACCGGAGTCAAGCTTGAGGTGTTACTAAACTTATCTTACCTTTTAAACAACTCTAAATCACTTATTTTAATTTTCGGAATAAATTGTTTTTCTGCATCATGGTTACTTAAAAATTCATTTCTCGAGTTTCAAAACTCGAAATTAAGATCCGTAAATTTTTCATGAAACTAGACTCATATATATATCTACTAATTTTTTTCTAGAATTTTTGACTTAGCCAATTAGTACAGTTTATTAGTTAAAGTTTCCCCTATTTCAAAACTCGACTGCACTGACCTCTTCTTACTACGACCCATTTTTCTTCCTGTACAAAATTCATATGACTAAGTTGTTTGTTTCTATCAAAACTAGATTCAACAAGAATTCTAACCATATAAATTATACCTTCTAATTAGTTTTGTACAATTTATGGTGAATTTCCAAAGTTGAAACAGGGGATCCAGAAATCGCTCTGATCCTGTTTCACTAAAACTCAGATATATCATAAAATATAATACTTTTACCTGTTTTGCTTATTCCATAAGAAAATATACATAATAAGCTTTAATTTCATATATTATTCATCTTCAAACTATGTTTCTACAATTTTAGTGATTTTTCAAAGTTATATCATTTCTGTTACTTGAATCTGTTTTAGGTTACTTTCACATTTTCATAATTTTCATGTGATAATCATCATTCAATCATACATATTAATAAACATGTATATCATCAGCTATTTTCTTAGCTAATCACTAGCAAGTATTTACACATCATTCATTATTCATATTATACCAAAAGTAGCTAAGTTTCTATACATGCCATACCCAAAACAAAACGTCTAGTTATACCGAGTTATTTCTTTGATAGTGTGATCGGCCTCCGACATTTCCTTCGATCCCGAGTGACTAGATAAGTACTATAAGAAGAAGAAAATAAAGAGATTAAGCACTAGGCTTAGTAAGCTTACAAGCAAATAAATCACAACATTCAACATAATGGATAATTATGCATAATATCATCTAACATCATAAATTTCTTTACTTCTCAATTTCTATCTTCTTCTTTATTCCCTTACCTTCTTTCTTACCCGACCTTTCCTTTTCATAAGTATAATCTACTTTTCCTTTGCTGTTAATTCATTGTAATTTAACTCGTATCCTGACCCGTTGAACCACTCGGAATACTAAGGATACTAGGTCGCTTCTGTCTATCAATATCTCGCCAATGCCATGTCTTTGACATGGACTTACATGAATTATTCTGTCTCCAATGCCATATATAATATGGACTTACATGGCTCAATCCTGTCTCCAAAGCCATATTTATAATATGGACTTACATGGCTCATTTCATTACGTCTGTCAACCCTAATATCCTAACATTCCTAGGGTTCAACCGGGCTTTCTAACACTTTTCCTCTGTCACTTCACCTTAAATTCGACTTTAAATATTTTCATAACATAATATATAAATGCTGAAATTGACAATAATAATGTAAAATAAAAGAATATTGCATTTATTTACTGTAAACTTACCTTGATACAAAATGTGACTAAACCTTACAATTTAGTCCTTTACTTTTCTTTTCCTCGTTCTTCTTTGGATTCTTGATCTATAATATAAAATATTTCTACTCATTAGCATTTATTTGATTTCTATTTCACTTCACAATTTATGCTGTTCAAAATTCGAAATTGCACTTTTACCCCAAAATTTACAATTTTACAATTTAGTCCTGCTCAATTCACCCATCAATTGAACTAATTTTTCTAAATTAACACTTTTATTTTATCATTATAAACTATTTCACAGCCTTTGATATTCTGAATTTCAACACCAACATCTAATTCACAATTTTGCTCACAATTAGGTCCTAAATACCATTTTCTATCAAAATGACTTAATAAAACAACCTTAATATGAAATTAGAACTTCAATTTCATAATAATTCATCATAAACTACCCTTACTCAGCCAGGGTAACTTCCAATTTCACCCACCAAATCAAAAACTAATGAATTAGATGATTGGACCTAATTGTAAAAGTCACAAAAACATAAAAATTACTAAGAAATAGTAAAAATTGAACTTACATGGTGCAAAAATATGAAAAACCAGCATAGGAGACCTGCTACGGCTTTCTGGCTGAGAAAGATGAAGAAATGTCTAGATTCTCAATTACATCATTTTTTTAACTATTAACTTTTATGCTAATTCCAATTTTGTCCCTTGTTCACATTGTTTTCTTGCTTATTTCATACCCAAACCGTCCAGCCATTAACCTTTGGGTCTAATTGCTCTTTAAATCCATCTTTTTAAATACTTAAGCTATTTACTCACAATTTAATAAATTTTGAGCTATTTTCGATTTAGTCCTTTTAATTAATTAGCTATCCAAACATCAAAATTTTCTAACGAAACTTTAATACTAACTCAATGACACTTCATAAATATTTATAAAAATATTTATAGCTCGATTTTCAAATTCGAGGTCTCGATACCTCGTTTTTGACCCGTCTGACCTAATAAATTATTTTAATTCACTAATTTCACCATTTCACAAATTCTTCTAAATTCTTACTTGACTCATAAATATTAAGTTACTATCTTGTTCAATCTTATTTGTCCGATTTAGTGATCTCAAATCACCATTTTTGACACCATTGAAAATTAGGCCGTTACATTCTACCTCGGATTTGTGGTTTCGCAACCACTGTTCCGTTTAGGCCCTATTTTGGGATGTTACACGGTAGGGCACGATTTCCCGAATTTCCAAACATCAAACATTGCCTTCGTTTTAAGGAATTTTCAAACGAATAATTATAAAACCAGTTTGAAATGCATTAATTTGACTTGAAATAAAATGGAATAATTAATTTTAAAGAGTTAGAAATTATAAAGTGATATTTGTAAACCAAAAGGAAAAATAAAAACATGGGATAATATGCGTGTATGAAATACTATGACGGATGAATGAAGATAATATAATTCATTTAATCAACTAACAAAATAAACAACTAAATCCAACCAATCTAAGAAAAGTATTATCAATTTCCTAAGCATGAATGAAGAATAATCAATATAATAATAATACAAAACGAAAATAATATACAACAATAATATACATGGCCTAATGCAACACAATCAAATGCAAAATATGCAAAACAAAATGAAAAATTAAAAATAACAATAATGTGTATAAGACAAATTTAAAAGGATGAACACATAATATATTATAAATGAATTATTGAATTTGAAACCATTTGTAAAAACAAACTAAAGATATATGTGCATTCATTAAAATATGCGTTATAGAATGAAAGCTTTTAAATCAAATAATATATAAATGTTAAAAATATTTATTAAAATACACTCAATAAAGAAAAATTTGAATAATAAGAATGGCAAGAAGGCATAATAAAATATAATCTTAGGAAATACACACAATAGGTTTAAAAAAACATATACATATATATATATATATAAATGAATTTAGACGCAATCATATAATAACTTCGAATAATAATACATATAAGATTAATTAATTTTATTATAAATTATATATATAATAGATTTAAGAGCATACTTATATATACAAAGAAAATTATATGTATAAAATACATGGATTTAGTAATGTATATAGATTAAATATATGTATACCAATGTTTGTGTATAGCTATAATAATAATTTAAATAATGTATAAAACATGTGGTTTCGTTTTAAACAACAAACATAAATATTAAAATATGTAAATGAATTCAAAAATAATTACATGTATGAAATGATATAACGTTAATAATATACATAGAATAAAGTTAACTTTATTATAAAGTATATATATATATGATAATGTATAAAAACATTTATGTAACATATTATACGAAAGGTCACAATGATATGCTACAAAAATTTACAATAATAAAGAAACAATTACCAAGGTGGTTTAAAATGTACAAATAAGTAATCAAGAATAAAAAGGCTATAAAATAGAAAGACTTAATTGGAATTAAACTAAAACAAAATGGATAATGTAAAAATAAAATAGTAATAATAAAAAGGGGACCAATATGCAACGCGCGCAAATGCATAGGGACTAGAATTGGAAATAATCCAAGTCCTAAAACATAGTGTTGAGGCAGGATCCATTTGCAAACATGCACAAATTACAGACATAGATTTAAAAATAAAGAAAATACGAATAAGGCCCAAATGAATGACAACGCAAAAGGAAGGGATCAACTGCGCAAATATCCCCCCAAAGACCAAAAGCGTGAATCCCAGCCGAGCACAGGTCGGGTCATCGGGTTATGGCTCCTAAATGATGCCGTTTTGAAGCCATTGAATTTGACTTAAAACGACGCTGTTTCTTACACTTAAAAAAAACAAAACCCTAAAATGAAAACCCATAATCATTTCTTCTTCCCCTTTTTTAAAAATCAGAGTAAAAAGGAAACCAAGTATATCATCCTACTATTCTGCCGAACCAGAAGACACCCCTCAACTTCCTTCGTTGGCCGATCATGGGTTTCATCGGAGTCCACGCCTCCACCTCCTCCATGGTTCATAGCTCAAGTCACGGAAAGATGAGATGAGGCCCATTCATCTCTTTTGGTCCGATGCCCAAGCCGGAGAACGGCCTCCGACAATCGAAACTGTAGGTAAGGGCCTCCAAAATCTCTTCTTTTTCTTATAGTAGTAAAAAAGAAAAATGAAAGCTTGAAAGCAAAACCAGTAGTCAAATATTGAAACGAAAAATCACCTCTTTCGATTTCTTTTCCCTTTTTTTGTGTTATGTGCGCGTAAAAAATACATTGTTTTGGTTTCGGTTTTTTTATAGTCAAAATAGTATACATTGTTTATTACTAGCCTGCTATTCTATCTGCTATTGTTGTTTCTGTTTTGTCTTCGTTTTTGCTTTTTTGATGGCTTTCTTTCTTCGTTCTCTTTGCATATTTAGGCGAGGTCAACGGAGGCGGGGTTTTGCCATTTTGGTGCAAAACGACTAAAGGTGCCAGGCCTCGAGACGAGGCGTAGGTGGGGCGACCGAGGTGGCGAGATGGGCGCGGTGCACTAGGGCGGACCTAGAGTTTTCGTTTTCCTAAACATGAGTTTGGGTTTTGGGCCAACGAGCCTATTCTGTAGTGGATTAGTTTGGGTGTTAATTGTGATTTGGGTTTGATTTGGGCTGGACAAATTTAAGCCCGTACAGAAGCAATAAAAATCCTAATTCTTCCTTCTCATGGGATAACTTTAATATAATGTAATAGATTTTATTCATAGATTTTGATAAATAGAATTAGTATCTAAATCTAAGCATTGGTGGTTACCAACTCAGTTATAACATTACATCCATTTTTAAGTTATAATTAATATTAATATGATGATATTTTTGTCTTTTCGTACTTTTATATTATCTTTAAATAAAAGAATTAAAAATTACAAATCCAATAATCAAACACGTGTTCAATACCAGTAAAATACAAGCTTGCAACCATATTGTAGGTGTGGCCTAGACCTGTCCACGGGCCAGATAGCTTGCCCGGCCTAATTTAGGCCAAGCTTGGACTAAGATTTTTGCACCTCAAGTTGGTCAAACCTAAATTCAATTTAAATAAAAAAAATTTAGATTTAATTTTAATTAAAAATATTTCTTTTATATATTTTATTAATTTTTAAATTGTAAAATGGGCTTTTGGACAGGATTGGGTACCAAACCTCCGTCCGGCCCAGGCCAAAATATAAGTCTAAAATTTCAACCAAGCTAGCCCATGTTTGTAATGGCTAACTCAAAACTATCTTAGGTCTGCACATATTTTTTAAAAAATGTATATATATTATATTCTTTTTTAATTTAAAATTTAATAATTATATATATTTCATTTATTACATTTTTTTGAAAATGAAATTCATTAATTCATTCAATGAACGAGACTATATAATTGGAGGAAAAAAAAACACCTGTTGTAGGCGGTGAAGGACAAGCTCCATCAACACAAAAAAGGCTTCAGCCTCAACATTTGGCTGTCACAACTCAAGCACGATAAATTTGGAGTGATTGTAAACACTTAATATGATAAGAAAATCAACCCTAGATGGTCCAAAGCAGTGGACAAAAATCGACAAAAGAATCAAGCATCCACCAAATTGCAGAAGACAATGATAAAACCATCCTAAAAATCAATTGCAAAAGCAATACTATATGCATAAGTAAGACTAAAGAAACGTTGTAATGGCCTAAATTAAAGGATATCGGAACAGTGATTTCGTAACCACAAATCCGATTTAAAGAGAAATTTATTTCAATATTTTTGCATGAAAATTGATATGATAGGAAAATCGTATGAAAATATTGATAGAAAAAATTTACCGATTTAGTGGTTAGTTAGAAAAAAATTATTGAAGAAATTGGGTAAAAACAAAGTATCGAGACCTCGATCTCATAAAACCGAATAGGAAATATTTTTATAAATATTTATGAAAAGTTAGTAATGTGGTATTAAAATTTTGTTAGGAAATTTTAATGTTTGGGTAGTCAATTATATGAAAAGAACTAAATTGTAATAGGTGTAAAAGTTGCTAGAATGATTAAATAGCTTAAGAGTCTAATGAGAACTGATTTAAAAGGAAATTAGACCCAAATTTATTTGGGCTGGACGGCAAGGGCATGAAATCAGAAGGAAAATTGATGATTTAAAGGCAAAATTGGAATATTGCACAATTAACTAAATAAAAATAGGACTAAATAGGAAATATCTAGATTTCTCTTCATTTTTCTTCATTCTCATCAGCCAAAACACCATAGGAGGGGTTCTCTAAGCTGGTATTTCATGATTTTTGCACCAAGTGAGTTAATCCTTGCCTATTTCTTGTAATTTTTGTGTTTCTAAGACTTTTACAACTAGCTCCTACTATTAAATTCATTAGTTTTTGATTTCATGGATGAAATTGAAAGTCACCATGGTTGAGTGCTGTAAGTTTATGATGAAATAAAATGAAATTTAAGCTTTAATTTTTTTATAAGATGATTTTATTAGGTAATTTCAATAGAAATTGATTTTTAGGACCTAATTGTGAAAATATTTGGAATTAAAGTCTATTGCTGAGATTCTGATTCCTAAAGGTTTTAAACTAGTTTAAGGTGATAGAATAAAGTGTTAATTGAGAAAAATCAGCTCAATTGAGAGGCTAATTGAGTAGGGACGAAATTATTATTTATTAAAAGCTTAGGGGAAAAATGGTAATAAACAGCTTGCACTAAAACAGTTTGGACAGCAGCAGTAGACTAACTTTGAAAAATCACCAAAAATTTTAGAAATCTAATTAGAAGATGAAAAAAATATGGAATTAAAGCTTATTGAGTCTAGTTTCTCATAGAAGAAACAGTATAAGCAATGGATTTGTAAATTTTGAGATATAATAAATTTTGTGAGACAAGGAAGGTCAGGATGAATTCGAGTTCCCCTATTCTGACTTTGAAAAATCATAAAAAATTTAATAAAAATAATTAGGGGCATAAATTTATATGTATAGAATCTTGAATGAGTCTATTTTTAAGAGAAACAAATTAGAACATCATTTGAATTCTGTATGAAGAGATAATTAATTTTTAGTGAAGAAGGGTTAGAACTGCCAGACAGCAGAACTGGGGTGACTTTAAAGAATAAACTGTACTTATTGGCTAAACCAAAAATTCTGAAAATTTTATGGTGAGAAGATATGTAAGTCTGGTTTCAGGGAAAATTTTGGAATAATTTAGTGATTATAACTCAAGTAGACAGCTTTGAATGAGCTATAAATAATAATGAAATTATAGAGAATGTTGCATATGAACATGAAATGTATTAAATTGATAATTAAATTTATTTATTTAGATCCAGAAGATTCAAATACGAAGCTAGATCAAGGAAGGGAAAAAGTTCGGGATTAATAGATTTTTGTACAGGAACAAGTATCAAGGTAAGTTCATGTAACTTGAATTATATTCTTAAATGCTTGAAATGTATGTTATTGATGTGAATATGATTTGAATGATCATTGTGTGAAAATTGATAAAACATTGATATATTTGATAAAAAGGGGAAGAAATCTCGGTTGAATGAAAGGAAAATTCGATGGATCTCTGAGAAGGAATTGACGGTAAAAAGGATCTAGCACGGACGGGTAATCTTATCCTAATATAGCCCTCCCGAAAAATATGTGGAAAATGGATTTAGCCTGGACGGGTAATCCGAATTAGGGTCTGAATTTAGCCTGGACTAGTAATTCAGATCCAAACTCATTAGAGTAATTATTGTTGCAGGGGATTTAGCCTGGACTGGTAATCCTGACAATACTCTATGAGTTTATATTGCAAGGGATTTAGTCTGGACTGGTAATCCCATTGCAAGGTTGAGGTTCGCGGGAGTGTGCTCTCTGAAATGAAAATGTGCGCACATGTATATGAATTGATGGACCCGAAAATTGTACACTAAAAGTGTACCTTTAAAAAATCCATCGAAATTCCGAGAACTTCAACGGGATAAATATGGAAAAATAACAAGGGAATGGAAATTATGGTATTGTATATATTATTGGTACATGGAAATTATTGTACTAACTTGAATATTGAGTTTATGCATGTTAGGGTAATAATGCATTGAATGGATATATGAATATTTATTGCATTGTATTGAAAACATTAGGTAAGTATAAGTCTTGTTACATGAGCTTACTAAGCACAAAGTGCTTACCCTGTTTCATTTTCCCCTGTTTTGTAGTGTTAAGAGCTCGGAGGTCGGATTTGGTCGGAGACACATCACACTATCAACCTCAAGATTGCGATATATAAAGAAACTTTATTTTGGAAATCAATGGCATGTATAAGCTAATAAAGTAAATGATTCTGTGAAATGAATGTAAGGTCAGCCAATGGTATGGCTAACAAATCTTGGTTTTGATGTGTGATGAGGTTATCTTCTAAATATGCATGAATCTATCTTGAAAATATGTTGAATTGGATTTGTTGATTTGGATGAGTCTCAGTTTAAAATTGCAGAGAATGTTAGATATCTATAAAGAGGTTATACTGAGTTTAAAAAAAAAGTTTAAATTAATTCGTAAACTCCGACAATGCCTCGTACCCTATTCCGGTAATGAATACAGGTAGGGGGTGTTACATTTTTGGTATCAAAGCTACGATTTAACCTGTTCTAGGACCGATGTAGCAAATACGGGATTAGTTATACATGTCATTTAAATTATTATTGATAGTGTGATATCTCTTGACCGTTTAAAATGTGTTTTTCTTATAGTAACGTCATCCGACCAAGCTCAATCTGAGGAAGCTGAGAGTCATGCTCCGACTTCAGTACAAAGAGAAGAAACTAGCAGTAGAAGGCCCGGGACAGAGGGTCGAGGGGAGGAGGCAAAAACAGCCTTCTTTCAAATGACGAATGAATGGTTTAATCAATACTTAAGAACTAACCCTGTAGTGCAGCAAGTTCAAGGTCCCCTCCTGCTCCTTCACTGGTTCCCGAGATCCCACAGGGTACAGGTACTGAATCTGCTAGAAAAGGAAAAGCTCCAGTAGATAAAATTCGAAAATATAGGGCCGAAGAATTTCGAGCAACAGTTGATGATGATTCCGAACGGGCTGAATTCTGGTTAGAGAATACTACTCGGGTTTTAGAGGAACTATCTTGCACACCAGAAGAATGTCTGAAATGTGCCGTCTCACTGCTAAAAGACACAGCTTATCATTGGTGGAATACTAAAGCTTCAGTTGTTCCGAAAGAAGAAATTATATGGGAGTTCTTTCAGAATGAATTTAAAAAGAAATATATCAGCCAGAGGTTCCTTAACCAGAAAAGAAAAATAATTTCTTGAGCTGAAACAGGGCAATAGATTGGTATCTGAGTATGAAAGAGAATTTGTTTGATTGAGTAAATATGCTCGAGAATGGGTACAGTCAGAAGCTGAAATGTGCAAATGATTCGAAGAAGGGTTGAATGAAGATATTAAGCTACTGATCGGAATTCTTGAAATTCGAGAGTTTGCTAAATTGGCAGAGAAAGCTTATAAAGCAGAAGAATTTAGCAAAGAAAAGAAACAGGATGAGAGGGAAGCTCGAATTTTTAGTAAAAGACCGATGGGAAAATCCCAGTTTTCTGCTTCAAAGAAATTGAAGAAATACCAGGATCGTTCTACCTCAACCACTGGGTATTCGGGTAGATAACGAGGTTCTCAACACACTAATCCAGGACCTTCCACTCTATTAGTTACCAGTGTTTGCAGTGTTGGTACCTCTAAGCCGATATGCCAGTATTGTAATAAAATCCATTTTGGTGAATGCCGATTTAAGAGTGGGGCTTGTTACCGATGCGGTTTTCCTTAGAGATTTTCCAAAAAGGGGTGAAAAATAAGCTGAACAGATATCAAAGCTAAGTAATCCAATTTCGAGGGGCAGACCACCTCGACCATCCAGTAATGTCAGTGGTAGCCGAAGAGCTACGAAAGATATTGCAGGTAGGTCTGAAGCACGAGCACCTGATAGGACATATGCCATCCGTGCTAGAGAAGATGCCTCAGCACCTGATGTTATTGCTGGTACATTTTCTTTACTTGATACTGATATTACTACATTGATTGATCTTGGTTCTACACATTCATATATATGTGTTAAACTTGCAATTGTTAAAAATTTATCTGTTGAACCTACTGAATTTGTAGTTAAAGTCTCGAACCCCCTGGGCTAGTCTGTGTTAGTGGATAAAATTTGTAAAAATTGTCCACTGATGGTAAGAGGTTATTGTTTCCTGACTGATTTGATGTTACTGCCATTTGATGAATTTGACGTGATATTGGACATGGATTGGCTAACCCAGCATGATGCAGTAGTAAATTGTAGACAGAAATATATTATGTTAAAATGTTAGAATGGTGAGTTGCTTCGGGTTAAATCTGATCAGACAGAGGGGTTATCTGATGTGATTTCAGTAATGGCAGCACAGAGACATGTTAAAAAAAGGTATGATGCTTACTTGGCTTATGTACTCGACACCAAGATATTTGAGTCAGAGATACAGGCAGTTCTAGTGGTATGTGAATTTTTCGATGTGTTTCTAGAGGAATTACCAGGATTACCACCAGAAAGAGAAGTGAAATTTTCTATAGATTTGATTCAGGCAAATTTGGATAACCAGTCCATGTAGATTCGACCCTTCTGCTCTATACTGCTATTTAGAGTTATTTTGTCATAGAAATTTATATTTGGTGGTTTTAAGGCCTCTCAATTTTTAGCATCATTGTCGGGGATTGGAAAAAATATTCTAATTTTTGTTTGTTTTCTTTACGACCAAGTTAGAACTGGGGATTATTGAATTTGAATTGGAAATAGAGAAGTTGGCTCAAACATTGCGAAAAGAAGCTATTCGACGCATTAAACGACCACATCTCGACTTCGAAGTAGGGAATATTCGACGCAGTAAACGACTCTACTAAAGAATGACTATTTTATTTAACAAATCATGTATTAACAGATCCTAGAGGTAAATAAAATAGTCATTATTTAGCAGAGTCGACTAATAAAAAAGGAAAAGCTCAGAGTTTAATTTGATTCTCGGTTAGTCGGCTTTTTTATTTAAATAACCCAAATAATTTAATTAAGTACCAAAATAATCCACTTTTTTTAATTAAATACAAAAATGACCTGAAATCTACAATAAAAGTTGGTGGAGCCAAATTATATGGCGCCACCAACTTGTCACGTTAGCAGGGAGCACAAAAAAAATTAATTTTTTGGTGGAGCCATGTAAAATGGCACCACTTGTATAAATACCATGGAAATACTGCAAGTTCTGGAAAAATAGAGGACTTCAAAACAATTTTCTATTTTCTGGTGGAGCAAATTTAAATGGCGCCACCAGACTTGACGCCCTTATGATTTTTTTTTTACTTTTTTTTAACTTTTGTCTTTTTTTTAATTTTTCTTATTTTTTTGTTTATTTATTTTATTTATTTTTGTTATTAATTTTAAAAATTTGAAATGTATATTTGAAATGTTTTATAATATATATTTTTAAAATTTTAAATTTGTTATTAATTTTTTCTTTTTAAGTTTTTCTTTTTTTCTTATTTTATTTTATTTATTTTTGTTATTAATTTTAAAAATTTGAAATGTTTTATAATAAATTTGAAAGGTCATATCTTTAAAATCTTTAAATATTTTATATTATTAAAATATATTTAATATTTAAAAATAATATTTAAATTTTTAAACAATAATTTAAAAATAATATTTAAATTTTAGAAAATAATTTCAAAAATATATATTTAAAATTTAAAAATATATATATTATAAAACATTTCAAATATACATTTTAAGTTTTTTAAAATTAATCATAAAAATAAAATAAATAAATAAAGATAAAGACAAAAATAAAAAAATGTCAGAGAAATGACAAAAGTTAAAAAAGTAAAAAAACAAATTAAAAAAAATAAAAGCAGGGTGTCAGCATGGATTTTTGGTGGCGACATTTAAATTAGTTCCACTAGAAATTGGAAAATTGTTTATAAAGTCCCTCATTTTTTATAATTTTTAAATTATGATTTTTAATTATTTTTAAAGATATTTAAACCTTTTAAAAGATTTTCTATAAAAAATTATAAAATTTTAAATGTTTAAATATTATTAAAATATATTTAATATTTAAAATAATATTTAAAATTTTAAAAATAATTTCAAAAATATATTTTTAAAATTTATAAGAAATAATTTCAAATATATATATTTAAAATTATTTTTAAATATATATTTTGAAATTATTTTATTTTGTTTAAAAATATATTTTTAAAATACATTTAAAATTTAAAATTTAGAAAAATTAATTTCAAAAATATATTTTTAAAATTTATAAGACATAATTTCAAAAAATAATATTCAAAATTTAAAAATAATTTAAAAATAATATTTAAAATTTAAAAAATATATTATAAAACATTTCAAATATACATTTCAAATATACATTTCAATTTTTCTAAAATTAATAACAAAAATAAATAAAATAAATAAGCAAAATAAAATAAAAATATAAAACTTAAAAAAATAAAAATATAAAAAAAAAGGCAAAAGTAAAAAAAAAGTAAAAAAAAAGGGTAAAACAAATCAGAAGGGTGTCAGGCCTCGTGGCGCCATTTAAATTAGCTTCACCAGAAAATGGAAAATTGTTTTGAAGTCCCCTATTTTTTCAGAACTTGTAGTATTTTCATGGTATTTATACAGGTGGCGCCATTTTACATGGATCCACCAAGAAATTAATTTTTTTATGCTCCCTGCTGACGTGGCAAGTTGGTGGCGCCATATAATTTGGCTCCACCAACTTTTACTGTTGATGTAACACCCTTAACTCGTATTCGTCGTTGGAATAAGGATTCGGAGTATTACCAAAATTTACAGATCATTTAACAAAAATTTCGCTTCACATAACATTCATACCTGAAATCAATCAAATTTAATCATAGTGTCCCTTATGTGAGCCATCGAGGCCCAGAATATAGATATCGAGACTTAACCGAGAACTCAGAAAATTTTTCGAAAATATTTAAAATTTTTCAACACTGTAAGGGGTCACAGGCTGTGTGGTCAGATCGTGTGGTTCACACAATATTCACGAAGTTATAATCAATTCATATGAAATAACACATCATGAAATTCATAAAATTAACAAATGGCCACTAAAATTTAGTTATACAAACTCACAAGTACGATTTTTGTATTATAACGATAATCATAATTTCATAATAAATATTCCAAATAAAATATTATATCATTTCTAATTCAACATTTATCAATTATAATCAGGCATGTGATCAATTTATACACAAGTCATTCATATATATATGTATATTTTCCTCCTCCTCGTTTCCATCCACATCCTTAGTATAAACAACACACTTGTAAGTAACATTATCCATAATTTTCACTATCTACTTATGTGAATATTCAAGCTGTCTATCTATGTCATAGTCACTAAATTATTTTTATCTTGATCTACAGAACTCCAAATTAAGATCCATAAATTTTCCCAAAAACTAGACTCATATGTCTTCTTACTATAAAAATTTCATAATTTTTGGTTGGGCCAATTAATACAGTTTATTCATTGAAGTCTCTCCTGTTCTGCTGTCTGACAGTTCCAACCCTTCTTCACTAAAAATTAATTATCTTCTCGTAAAGGATTCGAATGATGTCCTCGTTTGTTTCTCTTGAAAATAGACTCATTCAGGATTCTAAACATATAAATTTAAGCCCCTAATTATTTTTATCCAATTTTTGATGATTTTCCAAATTCAGAACAGGGAAACCCAAAATCATTCTGACATTGTCTCACAAAAGTTATCGTATCTCATGATTTACAATTTCATTTCTTACATAATTTATTTTATAAGAAACTAGGCTCAATAAGCTTTAATTTCATATTTTATTCATCCTCTAATTCGATTTCTAAAATTTTTGGTGATTTTTCAAATTTAAACTACTGCTGCTGCCCAAAACAATTTTATTGCAAAATGTTGATTTCCATTTTGCCCCAAATTTCACAATTCATACAATTCAGTCCTTGCTCAATTAACCCCTAAATTAAGATAATTTTCTCAATTAATACTTTTTCTAGACATTATAAGTTATTTCATTACTATTGAAATTCAAAATTTCCACATAAAACTCTAACTTCAAACTCTTTTACAATTAGGTCCCAAACATTCACTTTCTATTCAATTCTTTCAATAAAATCAGAATATAAACAATTTAAAGCTCTAATCCCATGCCAAATCATCATATAATTCCAGCACTCATCCATAACAACTTCAAAAATTAGCCATGGAATAAAAAACTAATGAAATAGTAAGTTGGACCCAATTGTAAAGGTCCAAAACCATAAGAATTTTAAAGGAGAAAGTAAGAATTAAACTTACATGAAGCTATAGTATGAAAACCAGCTTGAACCCTCCTCCATGACTATTTTTCAGCTGATGAATATGAAGAGAAATGAAGAGAATTCTAGATATTCCAATTTAGTCCCATTTTTATTTAGTCCATTTTGGAATTTTCCAATTTTTCTCTTATTTCACCCATTTCCTGATTTTTCCCAGCTACTGCAGCCCAAAATATCTCCTTTGGGCTTATTTGCAGTTTAGGTCCTTCCTCATTTGAAAATTGAGCTATTTAATCCTTTTAGCAACTTTTACACATTTTTCAATTTAGTCCTTTTTATTTAATTAACCACCCAAACGTCAAAATTTTCTGACTAAATTTTATTACTACCTCACCAACACTCCATAAATATTTCTAAAGATATTTATGGCTCGATTTATGAAGTCGAGGTCACGATACCTCATTTTCGACCCAATTTACCTAATTAATTCTTTTAAATCACCAAATTCACTAATTCAAAAATGCTTTTATACTCACATTTGACTCATAGGTATTAATTTATTAAATTTTCAACTCACTTGTCGGATTTAGTGATCTCAAATCTCTATTCCCGATACCACTGAAAATTAGGCTGTTACAGTTGATTTCAAGTCATTTTGGTGTTTAATTAAAAAAGTGGGTCATTTTGGTACTTAATTAAATTATTTGGGTTATTTAAATAAAACAGCCCGATTATTCCCTCTGGTTTCATGCTTAAGCAAACTATGTTCCTTCAAATGAGTTATGCATAGTGGCTGTTGTTCATCTGGTGCTGTTGCGACTTGACGTATTGTTTGATCTGTCATTTTGTCTGGTTCGTCGAATGAGAAAATATCTTCGGTATAAGATCCTAATTCGAAGTTGGGATATGGTCGTTTACTGCGTCGAATAGCTTCTCTTCGTAATGTTCGAGTCAACTTCTTTATTTCCGGTTCAAATTCTAGAATTTTCACTTGGTCATAAAGAAAACAAACAAAAATTAAATTTTTTTTCCAATCCCTGACAACGACGCCAATTTGAGAGGCCTCAAAACCACAAAATAGAAAATCCTATGACAAAATAACAGTAAATAGCAGTATAGACCAGTAGGGTCGAATCCACAGGGACTGATTATCCAATTTCGCCTTTTTCTCTGACCAAAATTATTGTCGCAGTACAGTCGTGCAAACGACCTGTGCATTGCAAGCTGAAAAATAAAAGGGGGGTTTAAGTTGATAGAGAAAATAAAATAAAAATAAAAATGTAATAAAATAAAATAAAATATTTTAAAGCTTAGACTTAGCCTCGGTACACCCGAACTTGAACTGATACTTGAAAGAAGGTTTTTCATTCCAACCGATAAGTTGGAAATTTGATGGGCGTCGAATTTGACGAAAGTTTGTGGATTTAATTTGATATTGTTTAGTCATTGTACTTTTCAAATTTTAAAATTTCAGCCCTCACCAAATGATAACAGTTAAAATCATTAAGTTTTTTTTTTCAAAGGTTAAAATCATTAAGTTAAGTTATGCTATTTCTAAAATCTGATGCGGCAAACATATTATCGTATATGTAATGTTGTGTTAACTGGTTATTTCCACATATTGCTCACTAAAAATTCAGTTGCTGGATTAACTATTGTTATTTGTGTTAGGACTGAAATTTCAGAATTTAAAAAATATAGGGATTTAGAATAATCCAATAGGAGAATATAAACTAAATTTACAACTATATGCATAGCCAGGGGCGGATGTAAGGGGGCTTGGCAAAGGCCCCAACCCCCCTAAAATGGAAAATTTCCCATTTAGCTCATTTATAATTATAAAATTTTAAATTAGTAATGGTAAAATTGCACTTTACCCCCACAAAATGATAAAAATTTAATTTAATCCTCTAAAAATTACAAAGATATATGCTATTAAAATGAAAAAATTGCATTTTTACTATTATAAAATATATAATTTAATTCCGCCCTCTAATTTTCCTAAGTAGTATTTCTAGATCTGCCACTATGCATAGCACAAGACTAGTAATTGAATTTAACCAAATGAATTTAACTGCTACTATTTGGGTTAAGACTAAAATTTCAAAATTCGAAAAGTACAGAGACTAAAGGGACCAATTCAAAAAGTATATGGACTAAAATTGATCAAATTAAAATACAAGGACTAATTCACAAGTTTCTCAAAGTACAGGGACTAATTGCAAATTTAACCAATTATTAATTAATTTGTGAGGGCAAGACGGCGGAATTATTGACTGCCAAAGGAATGTTCGTTGACGTATTAATATTATGTTTATTTAACCCAAAAGCACAAACAGAGAACCCGATTTCCCGCTGGTGAGTCTAATTTTGATTTTAGTCCCTATGGTAGGTTGATATTTAGGATTTAATCCTAAATTATAATTTGGTATAATTTCGTCTTCTAAGTTATTAGTAGGTTGAAACCGATAACCCTATTCATTTTTGCAGTTAAAGTGACAATTAAAATTTTTAAAATAATTTTAAATGTGTAAATTTATTATTAATTGAATATAATTAATTAAAATTTCACACTTTGACAAAATGCTTGAACAATAGCAAAAAATTCTATGCAATCTATTTAATGACAGTGAGTAAAGGTGTTATCAATTTAAATCTACTATTAACATTATTATAAAAAGTAGAGGTTTAAAACTGTTAAATTAAAATAAAAGGGGCAAAGCTCATTTTTCAACATAATAGAGGGACTAAAAATAAAATTAGACCCCGTTGGTGACTCCATTATGAGTTTTGACCCAAGTCTTCCCCTCTTCGTTCTCTTTCCTTGTCGGTTCCTGTTTTGACGAAAAGTCATGGAAATTATTAAGTAACCTAAAATACTGTTTTTTTTTTTTAATTTCCCTCCATTTTCCAATCATATGAATGAAGCAGTAATCGCTTGTAATTTGCTGCTGTGGAGCTTGACGAGTTTTCGTGTTATATTCTTTTGTATACTGTTTGCTAACTCGTGGCGATTTTGTTTGGCTTAATGGTAAGTGGAAGTTTATCGACTGATGATTTCTTAAATTCATATATATATTTAGAGTTTTACAAGAATTCTTTGATATTATTTTGAACCTATTGGAGTCTAGGGTTAGGCAAAGTCTTATAATTTTTGCATATTTTTTCATTAATTGCTGTATTAGTACACTTACTTTAAGTTGAATTGTGGATTCTGATGATCAATTATTTTTAGTTGCAAAATTTGGAAATGGAAAAAGAAAGGGTTTTAAGGCATTCCGAGAATTGAACTTAGGACCTCTCGCACACGAAGAGTGAATCATACAACTGGACCAAATCTTCAATTATAGATGTTTGACTTGAATTTGTATCCCCTAACTTGTTTGAAATCTGAATGCTGGTAGTATTATATAATTATTCTAGTAGATGGAATGCCCAATCTTTGATGTTTATCAGAAATTCCTTTTTGCCTTCAGGTATTTTCTTCAAGAATCTGATAAATTTGGATGTCTGCCTGCTTAGTTGTTGTAGAAGAATGGTTTAAAGATGAGCTTATTGAATGATTAGGCTGTTAGTGACTGTTCCATTAAAGCTGTATCCTTAATCCTTTGGTTTCTGGGGCTCTGCAAACTAAATGGCAAAGTCTTTTATTGAGGCAGTAGGTGGAGGTGCCATCTACTTTAGCTGTGAAAGCATTTAGTAGGTCTACATTTCTACTAATGAGTGAATACTACCTTGACCAAGTTTTGCACCTTTGCAGTGCTTTGCCTCTCTTTTTACTACAGTCGTTGCACCCCGCTTTGCCATCTACTTTAGATCTGGCTTTCTAGTTCACTAGTTTTTCTTGTCATAAACATTGGTCAAGAAGTATTTAAGCCTGCTCCTCAAATGTCCGTTCATTTACAACCAAAGCAAGTTGATTCATTTTTGACTGGGATGGGCGGTATCTTTTATCTGAAGACTTTGAGAGCTATTAATAAAATTACATAAAGATTTGCTCCTTATTTTATTTAGTTTTGCAACTAGTTTTTGAATTGTCTTGTCAGAAAACAATTAATTCTTTGAAAGATGGCTTCGGGCCACAATCATCTTGTGTGCAGTTTTAAATGGATAGAAGATAGTGAAAAAAACAGTTGGGCATTCTGAGAATTGAATGGGGAACCTCTCGCACCAAAAGTTTGAATCACATCACAAGACCAAACACTTGTTTGTTCTCTATAATTTATGGTTATTACATTCAAAGGTAGTAGTTTTCTATAAGTGGTGTGAGCCTTTATTTATTGATGAAATCTTTGACCCTCTGATCAGAACTAGATTGATTGTGATCTTTTTAGCTATTGGAATGAACAGTTATGAAGTTATGCAGAGATGCTTAAAAGTCTTCTATTTGCACAAGAATGCTAACTACTTTAGCTAAAGTCATTCTGTAATTCTGTTGACCTGGGTTTGAATCCTATTTTAACCTTTGGTTGAAGGCGTGTTGGTGCAATAGGAGAAGCTGATGGAGGAGACCCATAGCATGGAGTGTAGCATGGAGTGTAGCATGGAGTGTAGCATGGTTCTTGGTCAGAATGACAGATGGACTTCTTTTCTGTTGGCCTTTCCTTTCTCTATCTTTGGCTAAACTGGATATTATTGATTAACTTCTCTATTCCTTTATTTTCACAGGTATAAGACAGAATTCTGTTTTCTAATGACTGTTACTTCAGGTATGAGGCCAGCTTGCCCACATGCAAAGATGATTCATACAACATAATTTATTCATTTTTCTATTTATTTCTGAGACTCATTAGAAAGCAGATCAATCTAAGTCAATGAAGTTCAATATTATGCTCTGGAAGTTGACTTTACTAAAGATTCCTTTAATAAAATATTTTAGGATATAAAACAGGGAACTGAAAAGAAAAAGGCAAGAAATTGGGGCATTCCGAGAATCGAACTCGGGACCTCTCGCACCCAAAGCGAGAATCATACCACTAGACCAAATGCCCAATTTTGGATATCCATCATGTCTGGTATATAGTTAGTAGATCTTTTCTCTTAGAAATTCTATTACTTTCCAATGGACTCATTCTAGGAAGACTAAAGTTTCTCAATCTCTCACTTTTGATGTGGTTCAATACTTCAATGTATCATTGGCCTGCTACAATTGAATGCTAAGGGCTTTTGAAATTGCATTAGTACCAGATTATAGCGTTTATCTATATTTTAATCCCAGCATATAGTTATTAATTCGAAATATGGATCCCCTAGAGGCCATAACATCTATAGGTTATGAATCTCCCAAATTTTATAAATATCTTTTAACCACGAAGTGTCTGACTTTTTAATCAATAGTTTCATAGTTATTGTACTGAGAAATTAGATTTTTTGATTCGCACGAAAGTAATTTAAAAAAATGAAATTACAGAACAACTAGTCAGCTAGTAGATACCTAATCACTACTTAATGTCCTAATAAACTTTTCAACCTGGGTCTTTGGACTTAATTTAAATGGCAATGTTGTTTAGTTATGCATAAGGTTGTAGGTCTGAATCACGCCTTTCAGCAAAGGTTGAGGGGTTGGGGCAAGGTGGGAGCTAGCTGCGTAGACCATCTAGTATAGCCTAGTAGTTGATTCAGGAAAATGAAATAAAGCAGTCTTTGCGGACAGAGACGATGGGAACTCACTCAGAAAAGTGGAAAACTACTTTGCCTTTCAGTTCTATGTTTTTTGCTGAAATTTAAATAGGCACTCCAGTAAATGATTTGAACCTGCTCTTCAACGTGCATGGTTATTCTGTTTATTTGTGCCCTTTGTTAGTCAAATTACCCTTTTGTGGATGCCTATAATAAGATTGAAGGTACAAACACTAAACTTCCGGAAATGGCAACAATCTATTTTTTTTTTACTCACTGCAAAAGAATCTTGTCAGGAAACAAATATATCTGTTGTTTGACTTTTAGAGTTGACTTTCCGGTTGATTCTCTGATTATATATTTGAAATTAGGGGGAAAAAGGAAAAATGGGCTGGGGCATTCCGAGAATCGAACTCGGGACCTCTCGCACCCAAAGCGAGAATCATACCACTAGACCAAATGCCCTATCTTGTATGTTTAGCTGAATCTGTTTTAGTTATTAGCTCTTTTCTTCAAGATTGGGTTAAGTTTTGATGTTTGTCTGCTGACTTGTTAGCAAATTGTTCTGCTATGTGACTTTTACCTCGGTACTCTAACAAATGGTTGAAGGATGAGCTTATTGGACGATTGGGCAGCTATCAACTAATTATTAAATTTTGCATCTTGATAACCTTTTTCGTTGTTGGACTTTGTAAACTGAACAGCAAACTCTTTTACTGATAGAATACGTGGAGGTGCTATCTACTTTGGCTGCTACTGTCATTTGGTAATTTTACTAAGAATCCTGGAATGGTTCTTCAATCCCACGTGCACCTGGTTTTGCACCTTTTGCAGTGCTTTGCCACTCTGCTTAGTATATTAATTGCGTGCGCACATAAAAAAAAAAAAAAGAAAGAGAAATTCAGGTCCTTTTTTTTTTTTTTGGTCTAAGATGTTATTACATTCTGAGAATTGAATCCAGACACCTTGCACCCAATGTTAGAAACATACCACTACACCCAATTTAGAAACATACCTTTATTTATTGATGAAATCTATGAATTTGTGATCAAAACTAGGTTGTTTGTGATGTTATTTGCTATTTAATTAACAGGTTAGGCAAGATTACTGAAGCCTTTCTGTTTGGATGAGGATGATGACTACTATAGCTCTAAAATCAATCTGTAATTTTGTTGACCTTGGTGGGAATCCTGTTTTAACCTTTGGTTAAAGGCATAATGGTGTCAAAGGAGAGGCTAATGGATGAGGCCCATAGCACGGACTATAGCTTGGTTCCTGTTAATGACGGATGGACTTGCTTCTTACTCAGAGCAATGAAGAGGCATATTTTTTTTCTGTTGGCCTTTCCACTTTCCATCCTTTTTGATGCTAAACTGGTTATTGTTGATTAATTGCTTTATTCCATTATTTTCACAGGGCTATGCAGAACTTGATTTTCTTGCAACCATTATTCTAGGTATGAGGCTAGGTTTTCGACATGCTAAGATAATTTATAGAGCCTAATATATTTATTTTTACATTTACTTCTTGGGACTTATTAGAAAAAGTATCAATTTGTTATGCGCCTTGGCGTAAGATCTAGTCACAGGTCTAGACGAGAAAGTATCTTTGCTTCGACCTATGGTTACTCAAAGGTAGATTCGTCTTTGACTGAACCCCCTTCCCAAACTAATGTTTGTGATAAAAAATAAACTCCCCTTTTATTTCATATTGGCAGCCTTTTTATAGACTGTTAATTACAAAGGAAAATCCTAATCTAATTCCTAATTTAAAGTCCTAATAGAATTCCTAATTTAAAGTTTATAAGGAAATAAAAAACCTAGTAAAACTAAAACTCCTAAAGAAATTAAATAAATGTAGAATTCTAATTCCTATTCTCCGTTGATATTGTTTTCCAATGAAAACATCTATATCATTACTCCCCCTCTCGGAGTTAAATTCAGGATAAGCTGCTCGAAAATTATCAATTGGTTCCCAAGTGGCATCTTCTTGAGGACATCCTGCCCATTGCACTAATAGTTCCCGCCAACCCCGATTAAGCCTGGTATTAATAATAGCTTGTGGAGTAGGCAAGGCCTTGCCATCATATACTAAGGGCAAGTCTCCTACCGCATCTGGTTGAGGTCCCTTGTATTCTTTGAGGAAAGAAACATGAAATACATCATGTATTCTGCTGCCTGTAGGTAATTCAAGCTGATAGGCCACTGATCCTATTTTGTTCAAGACTTTAAAAGGACCAAAATATTTTGCAATAACTTGTGATGCTTCTGTTTAGTTATCGTCAATTGTCGATACTGTTGAAGCCATAACCAAACCCAATCCCCGACTTTAAAATTCAACTCTCTGTGCCCCAAATCATAAGTGGCTTTCATTCGTTGCTGAGCTTGCAAGAGTCTATCTCGAGCATTGTGTAAAAGTGCATCCCTATCTTGTAGAGCCTTATCCATAGCTTCAATCCTTGTAGAACCAGCTGGATAGGAGAGAAGTCGAGGTGGATCCCTACCGTATACTAATTGGAAGGGAGTGGCCTTTAGGGCAGTGTGATATGAGGTGTTGTAGCAATACTCAGCCCATGGAACCCAATCGACCCACTGTCGTGGACGATCACTAGAGAGGCATTGTAGGTACATTTCTATTGTTCGGTTAACTACCTCATCGACCATCGATTGGGGATGGTATCTTTGAGGAAAAGCGAGCTTAGAACCACTTTGACGAAATAATTCCTTCCAAAACAGGCTGAGGAAAACTTTATCACGGTCTGAAACTATGGATTCCGGCAAGCCATGAAGTCGGAATACCTTTGCAAAGAAGACGGTAGCAACAGATATAGCAGTAAATGGATGGGACAAAGGTAAAAAATGAGCGTACTTCGACAGTCTGTCCACAACCACCATAAGTACCGATTTCCCTTTTACTTTGGGTAGACCCTCCACGAAATCCATAGAAATATCAGCCCAAACATGTTGTGGTATTGGAAGAGGTTGAAGTAAACCTGTGGGCTGTAAATTTTGCCATTTGTGGCGATGGCATACTAAACAATGTTGCACAAATTCTGAGGTTGCAAGCTTCATTCCTTTCCAAAAAAAATCTTGGCGAAGACGATGCAATGTTTTCAATTCCCCTTCATGTGCCATAGCATGTATAGAGGAAATAAGAGTGGGAATAATTGGTGAGGTAGGTAAAAGGTACAACCTCCCTTTGAAGAAAATCAACCCATCTTGTGCAACCCAATCAGGCCCCAACTCTCCTTGTAGAATTCTTTGCTGGAGTTGTGATAATTCTGGGGAAGCTTCTATTTCTCGTCTGATGGCTTTAAGAATTTCAACTTGAGGGAATGAAACAGTCATGAGGTGTGGTAAGTCTTCGTCTTTTCTAGATAAAGCATTTGCAGCCCTGTTCAACTTCCCTGCTTTATATTCCACTCGAAAATCAAAACCCATTAGCTTGCTGATCCAATGTTGTTGTGGGGATGTCGTAAGTCGTTGGTCTAACAAATACTTAAGACTGAAGTGATCAGTACGGATGAGGAAATGCCTTCCCCAAAGATAGGGTCGCCAATGAGTCACTGCCTTTACCAAACCAATTAATTCACGTTCGTAGGTAGCCAACTTAAGGTGTCGATCTGCAATCTTGCAACTGAAAAAGGCAATGGGTGGTCATTTTTCCTATAGTACAGCTCCAAACCAGCTGTCCGAAGCATCACATTCAACCACAAATTCCTCCGCAAAGTTGGGTAATTGCAAAACTGGGGCTGTTGAAAGAGAAGTTTTTAATTGGGTGAAAGCAACATCAGCTTCCTTAGTCCAGTTGAAGGCATTTTTCTTTAGAAGAGATGTTAAGGCTGCAGCCACTTGTCCATAATTCTTGATGAATTTTCTGTAATATCCTGCCAACCCAAGAAAGCCTCGTAGAGCCTTGGTAGTTTTAGGAGTTGGCCAATCGGTGACATCTTTAATTTTAGTGTGATCAACCTCGACCCCTTCACCATGGATGACATGACCGAGGTAGGTTACCTGAGACTCTCCAAAGAAACACTTGGATTTCTTTAAGAACAACATATTATCCCGCAAGAGTTCAAAAACTAATCTTACATGATGCATATGTTCAGTCCATGTTTTGCTATAAATTAATATGTCATCAAAGAAGACTAAAACAAACTTATGCAAGTAAGGGCAAAAAATGTCATTCATCAAACTCTGAAATGTGGAAGGGGCATTGGTAAGCCCGAATGGCATGACAAGAAACTCAAAGTGTCCATGGTGGGTTCGGAAGGTCATCTTTTCCACATCGAGAGTTGCCATTCTAATTTGAAAATATCCCGATCGTAAATCCAATTTTGTAAAATATTTTGCCCCATGAAGTTAGTCCAACAATTCATCCACGACAGAATCGATATTTGTCTTTAACGAAGGCAAGCATTAAGCTCTCGATAATCTATGCAAAACGCCATGACCGTCATGCTTCTTTACTAATAATCTTGGAGAAGAGAATGATGATCTCTTGGGTCGAATGATTCCTTGTTGTAACATTTGGTCACACTGCTTCTCAATCTCATCCTTTTGAAAATGTGGATATCGATAAGGCCTGACTACAATTGGTCCCGTTCCTGGTTTGAGAGTTATACGATGGTTACATTTGCGGTTAGGAGGTAACCCAGACGGTTCTTGGAATAAATGCGCAAATTCTACCAGTAGCTTATCTAATACTATATTTGTTAAATCCTGTCCCTATATCAAGCTGAGTCGTGGAACTTCCTCTGGGTGCTGCCCTTGCCAGAGTATCTTCTTCTTGTTTACTACAAATTGCATAGTTAAGGAGCTGAAATCCCATAAAATTGGACCAAGGGTACACAACCATTTAACCCCCCAAATCATATCAAACCCTTCTAATGGTATTGTATAAAAATCAGCTTGAAAGTTGTCATTGGCCACAACGAACTGTACTGATTTACAAATGCCAATGCTAGGAACCCGTTCTCCGTTTGCCACACATACTTGCAACCCCCTTTTCTTTTGTATTTTCAGTCCCAATCTTGGCACTAGACCTTCACGTAGAAAGTTATGTGTACTGCCTGAATCAATGAGAACTAACACTGTTTTTCCTGACACCTTTGCTGGTAGTTGCATAGTAGATGAATTGCAAGTTCCTCTAATGGCATGTAAGGAAATTTCAAGATCATCTACCTCATCATCTTGCTCATCTTCAATATCTGGTACTTCTATCCAAAATAGCCTTTTACATTTATGCCCCATGGAGTAAGACTCGTCACAATTATAACACAATCCATTAGCCCTTCTCTCCGCCATCTCTGCTCGTGTCAATCTTTTGATAAATGGTGCGGAAGAACCTATTTTGTTGTTATTCCCCATTGGTTTCGTTGTTTGTCCTCCTCCCTTTGCAAAGCTCTTAGTTGTTGGAATAATGGAATTCTTGCCGGTGTTTTGGGAAGTGACCAGTTTAGATTGGTTTGAGATAACATCTTGGAAGAGACTTTTGTTTCGTTCCAAAGCTCGAGCCATATTCATTGCAACTCCAAGGTTTCCCGGTTGTTGCATCTCGATATCAATTCTAAGTTCCTCTACTAATCCGGCAATAAAAAGGTTTATTTGTTGTCGAGGTTTAAGATCGATAGTCCTAGCCATGAGTGATTGAAATTGATGTTGATATTCTTCTACCGTCCCGGTTTGTCTCAAGTTTGCAAGTTCCCCAAGGGTTATTACTCATAGGTGGCCCAAACCGACATGACAACACTCTTTAAAGCGCTCCCAATCCAGTTGCCTCCTCTTCCTCGATTTGATCAAACCACAATTGTGCTTCTCCTAAGAGATGGAATGAAGCTAAGCCGACTTTGTCTTCTTCGTTGGTCCGCTGATTGCCAAAAATTTTTCGCATCTTTTAACCATCCTAAAGGATCACCAACACCATCATAAGTGGGAAATTCCATCTTGGAGTATCTTGGCACCATGCCCCACCGTGTTGTGAATCAATTTCTTTTCTTCCTCCACTTCTTGCCTTGTTCTTCATTATTTTTTCTAAATTCTCTTCCGTTGTCTTTTGGACCGAAAGAGATAAAATCGCCATCTGCTCCTCTAATGCTTGTTGCCTTGTAGCCATTTGTTCCATAAATGCCTCCACTTGGTCATCAAAGTTTTTTCGTCACCCATGACAATTGACTCGATACCAAGTTGTTATGCGCCTTGGCGTAAGATCTAGTCACAGTGTCTAGACGAGAAAGTATCCTTGCTTCGACCTATGGTTACTCAAAGGCAGATTCGTCTTTGACTGAACCCCCTTCCCAAACTAATGTTTGTGATAAAAAATAATCTTCCCTTTTATTTCATATTGGTAGCCTTTTTATAGGCTGTTAATTACAAAGGAAAATCCTAATCTAATTCCTAATTTAAAGTCCTAATAGAATTCCTAATTTAAAGTTTATAAGGAAATAAAAAACCTAGTAAAACTAGAACTCCTAAAGAAATTAAATAAATGTAGAATTCTAATTCCTATTCCTCCGTTGATATTGTTTTCCAATGAAAACATCTATATCACAACCTAAGTCTGTAAAGTTCTATATTTGTTCTTAAAAGTTGACTTTGGTACAGATTCCTCTTAGAAAATATTTTTGTATATAATATAAATAACCAAAAGGAAAAAAGTGCTGGGGCATTCTGAGAATCGAACTTGGGACCTCTCGCACCCAAAGCGAGAATCATACCACTAGACCAAATGCCCAATGTCTAATATTCTTCACGTCTAGCTTGTAGCTATTAGATTTTTTATCCTATAACTCCTATTAACTCTCAATGGGCTCATTCTTGGAATACCAAAATTTTCAAATCTCTCACTTTTGATGTGGTTCAATGACCATCGTCTGCTACAATTGGATGCTAGGGGCTTTTTGCATTAGCTCCAGGTTACATCTTATATTGATCCCTTGGAGGCTGAAACTTCTATTGCTTACAAATCTTGTAAATTTTATAAATTTCTTTTAACTATGATGAGTCTGACAGCTAATTCAATACTTTTCTAGTTATTATAGTTAGACTTAGTATATTTTGATTTATGCTTCAAAATAATTTAAAAAATGAAATTGCTGAACAACAGAGCAGCTAGTAGAAATCTAGTGTCCTAATAAATATTTCAAGCCGGTTATCACAGTTTCTAGACTTAATTTATCTGGTAAAATTGTTTGGTTATGGATAAGGATGTACGTCTGAATCACATCTTTCCACAAAGGGTGAGGGAGTGAGGGTTGAGGTAAGTTGCGGTCTAGCCCACATAGTATATCCTGGTAGTTGATTCAGGAAAATGAAATGAAAGCAGTGTTAGCAGATAGAGAAGATGGGAACTCTCAGAAAGGTGGAAAAGTACTTTGCCTTTTAAGTTTGCTCGAATATAGATAGTCATATCCAGTAAAATAGTTGAACCTGCTCTTCAACGTGCATAGTAGTTCTGTTTATTTGTGCGTTCAACAATAAACTTTTGAAAATGGCAACAATCTATTTATTTTTGCTCACTGCAAAAGAATCTTGTCAGGAAACAAATAGATCTGATGTGTGACTTTTAGAGTTGACTTTCCAGTTGGTACTCTGATCATATATTTGAAATTAGGGAAAAAAAGGAAAAATGGCTGGGGCATTCCGAGAATTGAACTCGGGACCTCTCGCACCCTAAGCGAGGATCATACCACTAGACCAAATGCCCAATTTGATGTTTATATTCTCAAATTATTTTTTTAATTTCTGGGATCCTATTAACTATCATTGGGTAATTTCTTCTCTTGCTTTTGATATGCTTCTATTGTAATTTCCTTTTGAATTGCGATAGTGATTTTAGTCTCTTGCATTTGTTGTAATTCTGTTACAGTTCCCCTGTTAGAGTGTGATGCCACCATTGCCTCTTAAAACTTGGACCTTGGATTGGGGTGGGATCTTTTTGTAGCATAGAAATGATGTTTGTTTATGCTTTATACTTCTTACTTTCAGATTTGGGTCGACCACAAGACGAGATTTATGGACCAGAAGTTTTGATAATTTATTTGTACACTATTTCTTTATTAGGTAAATGCTTGGTTAATGGCTAGATGGCTAGCCAGATCTATCACAAACTTATGATACATAGAATGATACGATAAAGTGATATAAAGATGAGCTGACCAGACAATTAGGCTGGGTATGCTTAAAGTTCTGCAGAAAGTTTATCATGGTTTGCTGTTTTATTCGTGTTCGCTGCATGCCAAATTCAGGAGAGGCTTCCTTGAATTTTAAGCTGCTTCTCAATTGTGTCTTCATTCCATGTGTATATCTTCATTCCATGTATATGAGATGGCCTTTTATTTGGGAGGTTGTGGCAAATCTAATGTTCCGTGATGTAGGGCAGACCAACATTGTGGCTCTTGCTTTATGTTTTAGCGACAAATTACTTATTGATGTCAGCAAAAAATCTAGAATAAGTTGATAAATTTTTTTATTGTGCTTTCGAATTTGATTTCTGGTTAGATTCTTTTGATCAATATTTCAAGTAGTAAGATCAAATTGAAAATACCTCTCGCACCCAAAGCGAGAATCATACCACTAGACCAAATGCCCTATCTTGGATGTTTAGCTGAATCTGTTTTAGTTATTAGCTCTTTTCTTCAAGATTGGGCTAAGTTTTGATGTTTGTCTGTTGACTTGTTAGCAAATTGTTCTGCTATGTGACTTTTACCTCGGTACTCTTAACAAATGATTGAAGGATGAGCTTATTGGACGATTGGGCAGCTATCAACTAATTATTAAATTTTGCATCTTGATAACCTTTTTCGTTGTTGGACTTTGTAAACTTAACAGCAAACTCTTTTACTGATGGAATACATGGAGGTGCTATATACTTTGGCTGCTACTGTCATTTGGTAATTTTACTAAGAATCCTGGAATGGTTCTTCAATCCCACGTGCACCTGGTTTTGCGCCTTTTGCAGTGCTGTGCCACTCAGCTTAGTATATTAATTGTGCGCGCACACAAAAAAAATAGATAGAGAAAATGAGGTCGTTTTTTTTTGGTCTAAGATGTTATTTCATTCTGAGAATTGAATCCAGACCCCTTGCACCCAATGTTAGAAACATAGCACTAGACCAGATGCACATTTATTGCTCTAATATGTTATTATTACATTTATAGGCATCACTTTTCAAGAAATGGTGCATACCTTTATTTACCGATGAGATCTTTGAATCTGTAATCAAAACTAGGTTGTTTGTGATGTTTTTTGCTATTGGAATTAACAGGTTAGGCAAGATTACTGAAGCCTTTCTCTTTGGACGAGGATGATGACTACTATAGCTCTAAAGTCAATCTGTAATTTTGTTGACCTTGGTGGGAATCCTGTATTAACCTTTGGTTAAAGGCATAATGTTGTCAAAGGACAAGCTAATGGACAAGGCCCATAGCACGGACTACTCGATTTTCTTGCAACCATTATTCTAGGTATGAGGCTAGCTTGTCAACATGCTAAGATAATTGATAGAGCCTATTTTATTTCTTGGAACGTATTAGAAAAAGTATCAATATATGTCTATAAAGTTCTATATTTGTTCTTAAAAGTTGACTTTGGTACAGATTCCTCTAATAAAATATTTTAGTGTATAATATAGACAACCAAAAGGAAAAAAGTGCTGGGGCATTCCAAGAATCAAACTCGGGACCTCTCGCACCCAAAGTGAGAATCATACCACTAGACCAAATGCCCAATGTCTGATATTCTTCACGTCTAGTTTGTAGCTATTAGATTTTTTCTCGTAGAACTCCTATTAACATTCAATGGGCTCATTCTTGGAATACCCAAAATTTTCAAATCTCTCACTTTTGATGTGGTTCAATGATCAGTGTCTGCTACAATTGGATGCTAAGGGCTTTTTGCATTAGCTCCAGGATACATCTTATATCGATCCCTTAGAGGCTGAAATTTCTTTAGCTTACAAATCTCATAAATTTTATAAATTTCTTTTAACTATGATGAGTCTGACAGCTAAATCAGTACTTTTCTAGTTATTGTAGTTAGACATTAGTGTATTTTGATTGATGCTTCAAAATAATTTAAAAAATGAAATTGCTGAACAAGTAAGCAGCTAGTAGAAATCTAATGCCCTAATAAACATTTCAAGCTTGTTATCAGAGTCTCTGGACTCAATTAGCTGGTAAAATTGTTTGGTTATGCATAAGGATGTAGGTCTGAATCACATCTTTCAGCAAAGGGTGAGGGAGTGGGGGTTGAGGTAGTTGTGATCTAGCCCACATAGTATAGCCTGGTAGTTGATTCAGGAAAAAGAAATGCAAGCAGTGTTAGCAGATAGAGAAGATGGGAACTTTGAGAAAGGTGGAAAAGTACTTTTGCTTTTATGTTCGCTGGAATATAAATAGGCATCTCCAGTAAAATAGTTGAACCTCCTCTTCAACGTGCATTGTAATTCTGTTTATTTGTGCTGTTCAACAATAATGGCAACAATCTATTTATTTTTTACTCACTGCAAAAGAATCTTTTCTGGATACAAATAGATCTGATGTGACTTAAAGAGTTGACTTTCCCGTTGGTCCTATGATCATATATTTGAAATTAGGGAAAAAAAGGAAAAATGGCTGGGGCATTCCGAGAATTGAACTCAGGACCTCTCGCACCCTAAGCGAGAATCATACCACTAGACCAAATGCCCAATTTTGATGTTTATACTTTCAAATATTTTTTTTTTAGTTTCTAGGATCCTATTATTTCTCATTGGTTAACATGATATGAGTAGTCCTTGTTTCTTCTCTAGCTTTTGATGTACTTCTATTGTAATTTCCTTTCGAATTGCGATAGTGATTTTCGTCTCTTGAATTTGTTGTAATTCTGTTATAATTCCCCTGTTAGAGTCTGATGCCACCATTGCCTTTTAAACTTGGACCTTGGATTGGGGTGGGATCTTTTTGTAGCATGGAAATGATGTTTGTTTATGCTTTATATTTCTTACTTTCAGATTTGGGTCGACATCGAGATTTATGGACCACGAGTTTTGATAATTTATTTGTACATTATTTCTTTATTAGGTAAATGCTTGGTTAATAGCTAGATGGCTAGCCAGATCTATCACAAACTTATAATACATAGAATGATACGATAAAGTGATATAAAGATGAGCTGACCAGACAATTAGGATGGCTATGCTTAAAGTTCTTCAGAAAGTTCTGTTTGCTGTTTTATTTGTGTGGGCTGGCATGCCAAATTAAGGAGAGGTCTCTTTTTATTTTAAGCTGCTTCTCAATTGTGTGTTCATCCATGGGAGGTTGTGGCAAATCTAATGTTCCCTGATGTTTGGATAGACCAACAATGTGGTTCTTCCTTTATGTTTTAGCAACAAATTACTGAATGATGCTAGCAAACAAATCAAGATGAAGTTGATAAATTTTTTTATTGTGCTTTCGAATTTGATTTCTGGTTAGATTCTTTTGATCAATATTTCAAGTAGTAAGATCAAATTGAAAAAAAACAAGGAGTTGGGGCATTCCGAGAATCGAACTCGGGACCTCTCGCACCCAAAGCGAGAATCATACCACTAGACCAAATGCCCTATCTTGGATGTTTAGCTGAATCTGTTTTAGTTATTAGCTCTTTTCTTCAAGATTGGGCTAAGTTTTGATGTTTGTCTGCTGACTTGTTAGCAAATTGTTCTGCTATGTGACTTTTAACTCGGTACTCTAACAAATGGTTGAAGGATGAGCTTATTGGACGATTGGGCAGCTATCAACTAATTATTAAATTTTGCATCTTGATAACCTTTTTCGTTGTTGGACTTTGTAAACTTAACAGCAAACTCTTTTGCTGATAGAATACATGGAGGTGCTATCTACTTTGGCTGCTACTGTCATTTGGTAATTTTACTAAGAATCCTGGAATGGTTCTTCAATCCCACATGCACCTGGTTTTGCACCTTTTGCAGTGCTGTGCCACTCTGCTTAGTATATTAATTGTGCGCGCACACAAAAAAAACAGAAAGAGAAAATGAGGTCGTTTTTTTTTTGGTCTAAGATGTTATTTCATTCTGAGAATTGAATCCAGACCCCTTGCACCCAATGTTAGAAGCATACCACTAGACCAAATGCTCATTTATTGCTCTAATATGTTGTTACTACATTTATAGGCATCGCTTTTCAAGAAATGGTGCATACCGTTATTTATTGATGAAATCTTTGAATCTGTGATTGAAACTTGGTTGTTTGTGATGCTTTTTGCTATTGGAATAAACAGGTTAGGCAAGATTACTGATGCCTTTCTCTTTGGACGAGGATGATGACTACTATAGCTCTAAAGTCAATCCGTAATTTTGTTGACCTTGGTGGGAATCCTGTATTAACCTTTGGTTAAAGGCATAATGTTGTCAAAGGAGAAGCTAATGGACGAGGCCCATAGCACGGACTATAGCTTGGTTCTTGTGAATGACAGATGAGCTTGCTCCTTACTCAGAGCAAGGAAGAGGCATATTTTTTTGTCTGTTGGCCTTTCCTCTTTCCATCCTTTTTGTGGCTAAACTGGCTTTTGTTGATTAATTGCTTTATTCCATTATTTTCACAGGGTTCTGCAGAACTGGATTTTCTTGCAACCATTATTCCAGGTATGAGGCTAGCTTGTTGACATGCTAAGATAATTTATATAGCCTAATTTATTTCTTGGAACTTATTAGAAAAAGCATCAATCTAAGTTTATAAAGTTCTATATTTGTTCTTAAAAGTTGACTTTGGTACAGATTCCTCTAATAAAATATTTTAGTATATAATATAGATAACCAAAAGGAAAAAAGTGCTGGGGCATTCCGAGAATTGAACTCGGGACCTCTCGCACCCAAAGCGAGAATCATACCACTAGACCAAATGCCCAATGTCTGATATTCTTCACGTCTAGTTTGTAGCTATTAGATTGTTTCTCGTAGAACTCCTATTAACTCTCAATGGGCTCATTCTTGTAATACCAAAATTTTCAAATCTCTCACTTTTGATGTGGTTCAATGATCATTTTCTGCTACAATTGGATGCTAAGGGCTTTTTGCATTAGCTCCAGGTTACATCTTATATCGATCCCTTAGAGGCTGAAACTTCTCTAGCTTACAAATCTTGTAAATTTTATAAATTTCTTTTAACAATGACAAGTCTGACAGCTAAATCAATACTTTTCTAGTTATTGAAGTTAGACATTAGTGTATTTTGATTTATGCTTCAGAATAATTTAAAAAATGAAATTGCTGAACAACTAAGCAGCTAGTAAGAAATCTAATGCCCTAATAAACATTTCAAGCCGGTTATCAGAGCCTCTAGACTTAATTTAGCTGGTAAATTTGTTGGTTATGCATAAGGATGTAGGTCTGAATCACATCTTTCAGCAAAGGGTGAGGGAGTGGGGGTTGAGGTAAGTTGCGATCTAGCCCACATAGTATAGCCTGGTAGTTGATTCAGGAAAAAGAAATGAAAGCAGTGTTAGCAGATAGGGAAGATGGGAACTCTCAGAAAGGTGGAGAAGTACTTCTGCTTTTAGGTTTGCTGGAATATAAATAGGCATCTCCAGTAAAATAGTTGAACCTGCTCTTCAACGTGCATAGTAATTCTATTTATTTGTGCTGTTCAACAATAAACTGTTGAAAATGGCAACAATCTATTTATTTGTACTAACTTCAAAGGAATCTTGTCAGGAAACAAATAGATCTGATGTGTGACTTTTAGAGTTGACTTTCCAGTTGGTCCTCTGATAATATATTTGAAATTAGGGAAAAAAGGAAAAATGGGTTGGGGGCATTCTGAGAATCGAACTCGGGACCTCTCACACCCAAAGCAAGAATCATACCACTAGACCAAATGCCCAATGTTTAATATACTACTCGTGTTGTTTATAGCTACTAGATCTTTTCTCCTAGAACTCCTAACTTTCAATGGGCTCATTCTTGGAATACCAAAATTTTCAAATCTCACTTTTGATGCGGTTCATTGATCATTTTCTGCTACAATTGGATGCTAAGGGCTTGATTTAAGTTAAGTTTTATATAAAAAGGAAATTACTTATAAAGGAGTTATTTTCGGGAAAAGGACTTACACTTTTTAAAAGGGCCAGTCAATTTATAGGAAAAAGAGCTTATTTTCTGTTGACATGTAAGCTTTTGTCCATTGACCAAGTTGTTTTCAATGAAACAAACACGAGTTAATGAAGAAAACTTTTTTCGTAAGTCATTTTGAGCGAAACAAACGTTCCCTAAATTTCTTTTAAGTTTGAAGAGTCTGACATCTAAAGCCAGTACTTGGCTAGTTATTGTAATTAGACATTTGAATATTTTGATTTATGCTTCAAAATAATTCAAACAATGAAATTGCTGAACAAGTAGGCAGCTAGTAGAAATCTAATCATTAAATAATGTCCTAATAAACATTTCAAGCTGGTTGGGGCTGAGTTAAGTTGCGATCTAGCCCACAGTATAGCCTTGTAGTTGATTCAGGAAAAAGAAATGAAAGCAGTGTTTGCAGATAGAGAATATGGGAACTCACTCAAAAAGGTGGAAAAGTACTTTGCCTTTTAGGTTCTTTGTTTTTTGGTGGAATATAAATAGGCGTCTCCAGTAAAAGATTTGAACCTGCTCTTCAACGTGCATATTTATTCTGCTTATTTGTGCCCTTTTTTAGTTAAATTTCCTTTTTGTGGTTGACTGTAAAATTAAAGGTTCAACAATAAACTTTTGAAAATGGCAACAGTCTATTTATTTTTTACTCACTGCAAACGAATCTTGTCAGGAAATGGAGAGATATGATATTTGACTTTTAGACTTGAATCTAAATGATCATATATTTGAAATTAAGGGGGAAAAAAGGATAAACTAGGCTGGGGCATTCTGAGAATTGAACTCGGGACCTCTCGCACCCTAAGCGAGAATCATACCACTAGACCAAATGCCCAACTTTGATGCTTGCAATGTCAACTGTATTTTTTTTTCAGTTTCTGGGGTCCTATTACCTCTAAATGGGTAATTCCATATCAGCTGCCCCTTGTTTCTTTTCTTGCTTTTGATGTTCTCCTAGTGTAATTTCCTTTCCATAGTGATTTTAGTGCCTTGCTTTTGTTGTAATTCTGTCATAGTTCCCCTGTTAGAGTCTGATGCCACCATTGCTTCTTAAAACTTGGACCTTGGATTTGGGTGGGATCTTTTTGTAGCATAGAAATGATGTTTGTTTATGCTTTATACTTTTACTTTCAGATTTGGGTCGACTAGAAGACAAGATTTATGGACCTCGAGTTTTGATAATTTATGATGCATGGAATAATATTATGAAGTGATATAAAGATGTGCCTACCAGACTTATGCTGAAAGTTTTGCATAAAGTTTATCACGATTTGTTGTTTTATTCATGGGCCCTGCAAAGCCAAATTCAAGAGAGGCTTCCTTGTGTTTTAACCTGGCTCCTCAAATGTGTCTTCTTTCCATGTGTATGAGATGCCTTTTCTCTGAGTGGTTATGAGATCTAATGTTTCCTGATGTTAGTGCAGACCAACAATGTGGCTGTTCCTTGTATTCATGGCCCCTCATTACCGACTGATGTTAGCAGAAAGTTCAAGATGAAGTCAAGATAAAAAGAAACTAGGAATTGGGGCATTCCGAGAATCGAACTCGGGACCTCTCGCACCCAAAGCGAGAATCATACCACTAGACCAAATGCCCAATCTTCAATGTTTAACTGAATTTGGTTTAGCTATTAGCTCTTTTTTTCAAGTTGTGCTAAGTTTTGATGTTTATCTGCTGACTTCTGAGCAAATTGTTCTGCTATTTGAACACTACCTTGGTACTCACACCAATGGTTGAAAGATGAACTTCTTGGGCAATCAGGCAGCTAGGAACTGGTTATTAAACTCCTATTAACTGTTGGTAGACCCATTCATAGAAGACCAAAATTTTCAGATCTCTCACTTTTGATGTGGTTCAATGTATCATTGGCCTGCTATAATTGGATGCTAAGGGCTTTTGAAATTGCATTAGTACCAGGTTACAACTTTCATATATATATATATATATATATATATATAATAGCTGTTTATAGTTATTAATTCAGAATATGGATCCCTCGAGAGGCCAGAACATCTATAGGTAATGAATCGCCTAAATTTTATAAATTTCTTTTAACCATGAATCAGTGCTTTGCTAATTACTGTACTTAGACATTAGAATATTTTGATTTATATTTCAAAATAGTATAAAAATTGAAATTATGAAACCACTAGGCAGCTAGTAAAAACCTAATTACTGTTTAATGTCCTAGTAAACTTTTCAAGCTGTTTATGAAAGTCATTAGATCTTAATTTAGCTGCTAAAATTGTTTGGTTATTAAATAAGTATGCAGGTCTGAATCCCACCTCCAAAGGGTAAGGCAGTGGGTGTTTAGGGAAGGGGTATAGCTAGCTCACATAGTATATAGTCTAGTGGTAGTTGGATCAGGAAAAAAGAAATAAAAGTAGTTTTAGCAGATACAGAAGATAGGAATTCACTCAGAAAAGAGGAAAAAAATACTTTGCCTCTTTAGCTCTATGTTTTTGGCTGCACTATAGATAGGCATCTTCAGTAAAATATTTTAATCTGCCCTGCTGCATATTTATTCTGTTGATTTTAACCTGTCCTTTTTGTGGAATAGCTTTAAGACCAACAAAATATTTTAAACTTTTGAAAATGGTTCAATCTAATTATTTTACTCATTACAAAGGAATCTTGTCAGAAAACAAATAGATCTGATGTTTTTCTTAAAGTTGACTTTGTGGATAGCTTTAAGGTCAACAGTTTACTTTTGAAAAGGGCACAATCTATTTATTTATTTTTATTCATTACAAAGGAACTTGTCAGGAAACAAATAGATCTGATGTTTACAAGCTGATTCTCTGATCATATATTTAAAATTAAGGAAAGTTCAAGGAAAGGGGGTGGGTAGAACTGAACTAAGGACCTCTCGCACCCTAAGTGAAAATCATACCACTAGACCAAATGCCAAATTTTGTGTTTAAAATGTTTAGTATTTTCTGTGAGTTTCTGAGATTCTTATTAACTCTCAATAGGCAAATACCACGAGCCGCCCATTGCTTCTCTTCTCTTGCTTTTGGTATTCTCCTATTATGATCTCCTTGCTATAATGATTAATGTCTCTTGCTTTTATTGTACTAAAGTTATAGTTCCCTGTTAGAATTTGATGCCACCTTTGCCTCTTAAACCTTGGACCATCGATTCCTCTTGTATCATAGAAATGATATTAGTTTATAATACTTGTCAGACTTGGGTCAACTAAAAGGCTAAACTTACAGGACAATCAGACCATCATGAAGAGAGTTGACCACGAAATACCATTTTGTTTGTGGGCCTTGTAGACGAAATGCAATAGAGACGTGTTTTAACCTTCTACCCAAATATGTTTCCATTCCATGTGTGAGTTGGAGAGGTTATGGCAGATCAACAAGTTGTAAGATAAAAAAGCAGAAAAGGTATTTTGGGGCATTCCGAGAATCGAACTCGGGACCTCTCGCACCCAAAGCGAGAATCATACCACTAGACCAAATGCCCAATTTTGTTTTCTGTGATGTTGGCATTTATATAGCCAAAGTAAGAACTGGATTGTTTGTGAGCTTTTCTGCTAGTGGAATTAGGGTGAAGTGCTTCCGAGTTGTTTAGAGGAGCATCCAGTAACACTTCCATAGCTGTTTGGCAGGAATTGCTAATAAAGTTACATGTCCTAAAAGCATTTTCTCTGCAAGGCTCTGAAGGATGAATGCTATTAGGCCAATGTTGGTCGGACTCTTTGTTTTTCTTGATGTACCAGTGTCCCAACACTCCGATATGGCAATGTGATATTCGAAGATCTTCCAAATACATGGAAAAACTTAGAAAACACTAATCATACCCCTGTCGGATATATACCCAAGCTGAAGAACATAACTATAAACTTTTATAGGTGCAAGGGATGTTAACTACTGTAAACTGTGAAGTCTTTCTTGTAATTTAGGTGAAGTTAGGGTTGAAATTTGTTTTGACCTTTGGTGAATGGCTTATTAGTGCAAGAGATAGTTTGCAAGTTTTGGGTCTTAGGAATTAAATCTTTTGATTTGAACTTCAAAAAGGGCTCTAAAACAAAACAGCTAGCCTGAAGTTCTGTTTATTTGTTGCAGATCTTAGATTTTTCTGACTATAAGATTAAAGGCGCAAAAAAAATGAACTTTAGAAAATGGCATAGTTTATTTCTTATTCACTGCAAAAGTCTTCATCTTCTCAGATAAGCTTCTATTTTATTCTACCTTTAGAAACTGGTTCTGTGGTAAGATAAAAAAAGGAAACAGTGTAATTGGGGCATTCCGAGAATTGAACTCAGGACCTCTCGCACCCTAAGCGAGAATCATACCACTAGACCAAATGCCCATGTTGCTCTCTATTACTTTCAGTTTCCAATTTCACTTTATCTTCCAACCTCACCCCCAAAAAAAAAAAAGCGCTTTGTATTTAATTTTTTTATCTCTTTTGATCAATGAACTTGTATTTTTTGTCAAATCATCTCAAAATTGATGAAAAAGTGAACATTTTAAAATTTTGATGATGTGGCATACATGTGAATTACGAAGTAGGTGGCATATAAGCATTTAATTAATTTTTTAAATAAAATATTTTTAATATTTTTAATTTTAATTATTTTTAAAAAATAATGTATATATATTTTAAATTTTAAAAATTAACTAAATGTTAATTTATATAATAATTCACTTGTATGCCATGTTAGTAAAGTTTATTTTATTTTGGGTGATTTGATAAAATACATGTGAATAGAAAAATATAATAAGTAATTAAATAATAATTTTTACTTATAATAATAATAATAATTAATGAACGAAAAACAAAAAGATAATGTTCCATAAAGTATAATATAATAGACAAACGATGAATAGTAAAATATAGTTAAAATTTTATTCGAAAAAGCATATAAAAGAATTGGAGGGTTTAATTAATTAGTATTTATTATAATTTTCATTTTAGTTGTAGTGAAAATGGATTGAAATCATTAAAATAAAGTAAAATTGTCACATTAATAAGAAAAATTAAGTCCGAAAATGATTTTTAAATTACCGAAGCTTGACATTCTTGGTAATATCATATTATTGGCTTGACGTAATGTTGAATTATGTGATTAGGGAATGGAAGATTTTCATCAATACTGTAGGAATTTAACATTTAATTCCATTCAAAGTTGATTGCAACGTGTGATAGAACAAAAACTTTTAAGTTCATAAAAGTAAAAGGCAATATGGAGAAGAAAACAATAGAAACAACTATAGTATAGTAGTTCAAACACAATCGTTTTATGTTTAAAAAGTCTAATTTAGGATATAATATTATCCAATCAACACGTCTCTATTAGTTAAGTTTAATATTGCGTAAGAAAATTTATTAGTACTAGACAAAAATACGAAAATCTCAAAACAAAAGAATAAATAAAAACAGATAATAAGTAACTTGAACAAGATTATCAGATTTCCTAGCATCCAAAGTCGCATACTCACAAAGAAAATGTGCCTCCTACAGAATAAAATCAACTTGATAAGCCTTGTCAATCAATTGACAAGTCCCTTGAATCAAGGCTTCAACTAATAGTGATAAAGCATCAATCTTTATTCGATAACTTACTTATGATCACCAATTTATTCTGTTAGAGAAATGACGACAGAGATGAAGTTTTCACGCCCAAGAGCACCGAGAAAACATTTGTTCGCGCAATCCTATTTAGCAAATGATCTTTCAAGACAATTTCACTTTGGGTTGGAACCCTATTTAGCATTTTTGGTATTGTTTTGGGCCAAAATTTCATGCCTATATGCTTCCAATCTATAACAAATGACTAATTAATAAATAACAACAATTTGCAGATTGAGTGAAGATGGTAATTAAAAGAAAAAAAACAACGATAAAATAACTTTGCTTTTTATATATATCTATTTAGAGGTTTAATTTTATCTAGCTCCGATTTCAAATTAATTAGATTAAATTTAAGTTTGAAGTTAAAATTAATATGTTTAAATTCTCGTAGAATATTGAATAACCCAATTTGATTCTAAAGAAACAATAACTCAAATTTATCTGACTTAAAAAAAAAAAAAAAGGATTCAAACAAGAATGACCCGAGCTCATAATTTACCAATTCATAATAAAAACTAATACAATGCTGATTGAGAATTCCTCCATGTAGCTGAAAATCTTGTTTTTCTTCTCTCAATAGCCTCCTACTTTACCCATTTTCTATAGAGACAAATTCTGTGTTATGTTGTTGAGGCTTTTTGTTTTTCTTAAAGCATTCGCATCCAACATTCATATCAAAGAATTTAACCAAGTATCAATTTGGTCATTGCCGAAATCTTTAAACATATCACCAGTCTCACTGTCTGTACTTTCTCCGATTGTCTTCTTCAGCTAATTCACTATGTAATTTAGTCATTATTATTAAGCCAAGGCTTAGGTTGGCTTGTAGAGAAGATGATTGTGGTTTTTGGGGCACGTAACTTAATTGTGGACCCGCTGGGTCAAATTGGTATAACAAAAACAAATCTGGGTCGGTTCACAATAATAAATAATGTTTGGTCTAAGCCTTAATAGTTTATTAATAAATTGATATGCCACTTTCAACCGTCATGCCTGTTTGATCATTAAAAGCCACCACCTAAAAGCCACGTACTGAAAGAATTGTTTCATATTTATACCAACAAGAAATCTCTCGATTTGTGGGGATTTTTTAATTTTAAATTGAATTTTTTTTTTTGAAAAAGAGAGATTATAGGTGAGTTTGAATAGGCGATTGAGTGTGGTGTGGTACGCTATGGTACGGTGTGTCCACACTATAATATCGTTATAATATCTAATCTCACCGCTACCGTTATTTTTACACTAACTGTAAATAAGCGTACCGCTCATCCAAACTCACCTTACGATTTATTTATTTATAAAATGACTTCTATATTGAACCTAAATGCATTTAATGATTATGATTTGCAAATTGGAGATTTATTACTTTCTTTTTTTAATAATCTCATTATAGGTTTTGCTTATATTTATTCTTTTTGATGTCTAGAACTATTTAATAAATTATCCTCAATTTATAAATAAAAAGATAAAACTAGAGGTCAAACAAGTTAAATTTTCGATTTTTAATAAAATTGAACGGTTTTGACCACTTAGAAAATTAAAAGAAATTGATAGTAATTAAAAATTGTAAAAATTCTAAAATTTTGTTAAAATAATAAAAATAATTATCCAGACTGATTTTATTAACTATCAATTTATTTACCAACATTAAGGCCAAATATTTTATTTTTCGTAATTTAGAAAAAGGTTCATGGGTTTAATGGAGGGTCATTCTTAGTCAAGACTGAAGACCCCATTTGTCTGGTTTTCTGGTTGGGCTTCAACCCCACTTGTCGTTTCAGAGGGAAAATATTGGTTATGTTTTGGCCATTAAAAGTTGGGTGAAAATACCTACCAAGTCTCTCTATTATACAACTTTAATCAAATTAGTCTTTCTATTATGAAATTAATCGATTTAATCATTTTACTATAAAAAGAATTAAATATAACCAAATTGTAATAAAATTAACTTTTATTGTTTAAAAATTACATGAATTTTTTTCATTTGCAACTCAATTCTAAACAAAATATTTCAGTTGCAAAATAAAAATGTTTCAAAATATTAATTATGTCTAATCTTTAAACCTTAAACCTTGACAGTAAATGATAACTTTGTTGAAATTTAATTTTATTTATTTATTTATTTTTCTTAGTTGGACGTGATTCAAAAATTGAATGAATTTATTTGGGTTCATAAAAATATTTGATATATTTATTTTTTTAATATTTTAGGAAAGAGGATGGATATTACTAAATTCATCGTCATTTTATTTTGGGTTTATTTTGCAGGAATAAATGGTAATAGGAGCCGAAGGCTTGGCCCTTAAAACTTTTTCTTCAAAATTTCATTCATTTCTTAAGCTTTTGAAAATTCTTAATTATGTTAATTTTATTTATGTTTTTAAAATCTCATTAAACTTCATAAAAATTTTAAAATTTTTAGAAACTAATATGGATCATGTTAAATGGAAAAGAAAAATCTTATTCTAATCCCTTTTAGGGTTTTAATTTTGATATTGAGAAATTTTATATTATTTCTCAACATACATTCTTACAAAACTTATTTCTTAGAATATGGTTATTTAGGAGTACCTTAACATCCAAGGGTGTCGAGTTTAGTATAAGAATTCTGATCACTGAATTTTTTTGGAATCAAGAAAGAAACAAAAAAAATTGAATTTCGAGTGATAAAGTCTGATACTCATAAGTGTTAAGTTCAACCTTATTTATTTAAATACGAACTTTGAGCTTGGTTCTTATTAATATCAAGTTTAGATTAACATTTTGACTATTTACTCCTATTTGTTTCATACTTACAAAAAGAAAACATGTTTAACAGTAAACAAATCAGACTTAGAACCTAGACATCTATGGGTGTTGAATTCAGCCTTACTCTATCAACTCCCATGGGATCAACTTCAAACAAGAAAGAGTAAATAACCAAAACGTTAAATTATACTCGACATCAATAAGAGTTGAGGTCTTAATTAAAATTTAAATAAATAATTCCGAACTCTGACACCCATAAATGTTGACTTATTAATTAAAATTCTTTTTCTTTATTCCTTTTCCTACCTTAAAAAAAATTCATCCTTAAATTTCTCAATATGAAAGTAAAAAAAAATATTTCTTTATATGGATACCTTGATTTTTTTCAACTGTAGACGATAGATGACGGCCGTCGCTAATGCCGAGTTTATCCATACTTTCCACGACAGAATCCATAGGGACGCCCATGGCTGCTGCAATACATTACAAGCCCCATGGCCAAAGGGCTCGACCGCTCACCCTATGACTCTATGTTTCGGTGACTTTATATATACATACACAGACAAATATGAGCTGAAGGCCACATATTTAAGTAAAAGACACTACTCATATAACCATGTGAGCTTTCATTTTAATCAAAAGTCTAATCAAACTTGACTATGCATTAATCCAAAAATCATGCCCTCCAGCTTCTTTCTTATCCTTTTATTTTATTTATTTTCATTATTGCATATAATGTTTAATATAAGTATAAATATATGTTGAAGTCATTATATAATATAATTAGATTACGATTTAAGATTTTCAAATAATATATATATATATATATATATATATGTTCATGAGACCTTAATTCTTTTGAGATCTCAAGTCCCACCTTATGCATATATATATATATATATATTTCTTTTAATTTAGGTGAATAAGTTTGTAATTGATTAAATAGACTTTATTTTGATGAATTATATGATGAGGGCAAAGTTCTAACATTAATGTGATTAGCGTAACTTGAACTCAAACTATACTTAACACAATAAATATACACGTATTCATTAAATAGAAATTTTAATTAAACTTCAACAAACATATTTTAAAAAGTCCCTTCAAATTAGGGTGCAAGAATGTTGAACATTGAATTAGACAAATATACTTACGTCTAGAATAAAAGAAGTCTATATTCATTGGACAAGAAAATGGACAGCAACTATTTATAGCTATAATTATATATGACATGGTAAGTTGAAGATTTTAATACTACATTCGATGCTTTAGAAGGCTTGTACTATTTTCTCCTATACTCACAGACAATGCAATTAATAAAGCTATGAAAGTTTTATGCTTTAATTGGAGAAAAATAGATATGGAAAGGGATAGAGGTAAATTAAAATTTAATATTACTGTTTATTTATAATATAGCCTAGGAAATCGTATATACTTTTTTAATATAATGCCTAAAATTATCTATAGTTCCTCCTTAACTCATAAATAGGAGGATAATACACTTTAGTGCACTTGAACTCATATCCATCTACATTGACAATAATACCCATATCAATCGAACTAAAACTAATGATAAAACGCGCATAAACAAATTTAAACTTTTGGAATTCATATTTTATATTAATGCAAATCCTAAAAATATTCATAAAATCTGTTTCCCGATATTATTCCATGATTTTAGTAAATTATATTAAACAACGTTTACAATTTTCCAATATAAACCAATTTGTTACCTTAAACCATGATTATATCATTTGATACTTTTAATGTAATGTTTAATTTTCACTAGACCATATCAATTTCAATCTAATTAACTCTAAAAAAATGTTCAGTATGTAACAAATGCAACAATTTCCTTTATATTTTAAGCATTAACCAAATAGATAAAATTATATTTTCTAAACAATTTCCTTTTTTTTCATTTATACTTAATTTGACTTTTTGCTTGAAAATTACCATGATAACATTTCACTAACAATTGAAAATTGAAAGGAAGCTCTAATTTGTCAACATATTACAGGTATCAAATGTTAAACTTATAACTGATTTAAAACTGAATGTTACCTGGGCAGCTTATGAAGTTGACGTTTCTCACGTCACTAATTAAAAATACGCCTAAGGTAAGTGCACCTATTGATAAATAATATAGTTATGGTGAGTAGAGATATCGTATTCATGAGGACTAAGAGTATTAGTAATTGCTGTTTTCTTATTATTTAGTCGACAAATTAGAGTGATCGGTTTTAAACTAAATTTACGAAATTAATTTAACTAAGAACTCAACAGAGAACGAATAAGGAAAATAATGGAAAGATAATCAATGAGAGAGACAATACTAGGAAAGAATCCACCTAGATTTCACCTATTATTATGAATCTGAATTAAATGATTTATTCACTTGGTGTCTTGATCCATAGAAATCCTTAAATTATGTTAATACCTATTTCGAGAATAAGAACAACTGACTCTAGGTTGATTAATTGAAATCTCTTTCTAATTAAAACCCCTCATCGTCGCATTAACTCAATCTATGGATTTTCTTATTAGATTTGACTCTAATCTGGTAGATTTATGTTGTCCTATTTCTAGGATTGCATGCAACTCTACTCAATTATGCTAGATTTACTCTTAAACAGGGACTTTTCCTCTATTGAATTAAACACATTAAACATGAATTAATATCCCGGAAATATTAAAACAAGAAATAAACACACATAATTAAGAACAAGAATCAAGTATTTATCACGTAAAATAAATATTAATTCCGCCTGTTTGGGAAGCAGGTTGCGAAATCGACACGGGTTGGCACTTGGACATGTGTCCAGCCCATGTGACTCACATGGCGTGTAACTAGCCCGTGTGGCTCTTGAAATCTGCTCTTTTTCTTCGATTTTCGCTTGCTTTTCTCTCCTTCTACTCCCAAATGCTCACCTAAGTATAAGAACATGAATTCAAAGGATTAGGAGGATCAAATTCACCAATTTGCATAAATAATCATCCAAAAACGCATTAATAATGGGATTAAGATATTTACCAGAAATTGTCAAAGCTTCTCTCAACTGGGCACATCAATTTGATCTCTATCACAATGGATCCAAGGTCAACCTCCTAAAAGTGGGTGACCAAACTCATTTTGAAGGAACGTGAGTTCATTTATTCACTAATGGTGCAGTGGCTAGAAACTTCGGGAATGCTTATATTGGCAGTGTGGTACGTGATCCGGTTGACAATTGAGTATTGGGATTTAATCGCTATCTGGGCAGATGTACACCTTTTGAAGAGGAACTCTGAGGTATTCTAGACAGGCTTCTCATCTTGTTAAATAAGGTTACAAAATGGCCATAATTCAGACAGATAATCTTGAGGTGATTAGATCCTTAACAGTGATAGGGTCGAAAGATTCAAGTATTACCTTGATTAGAAGGATCCAACGGGTTATAAACTCTGAAGGACAGTGGGAGATCAGATATATACCCAGAGAGTGCAACATAAGTGTGGATAGATTAACTAAGTTCAGTTTAGCATGGTATTCAAGTTTACAAATATTTAACATACTTCCTAATAATGTGTTAGAGGCTCTTAAACAAGACACATTATTGTGGCGCTTTTGAACATTTGATTTAATGAAACTTAATTTTTTGTAAAAAAAAACTGAATGTTACCATATTTATGTAAAAATTTTGTTACATAATATATATGATATGAAATATGTATTTAAGATATATACAATTAGCACGTGGTTGTGTTATTTCAATAACATGAAAATAAGATTGCACACATCCTATTTTTAATAATTTTACGCTAATCAAATGTAATATTTAACCGTTTTACAATTTTTTAAATTGCATAAAACCATCACTACACCTTGGGGCTCAATTAATAAATTAAAACATGTTGTAAGGAATACAATTGCACAATTTAAAACAGGCTTAAAGGATTAAATCAATTAATTTGAAACTTAAAATTAGATATTAAATTGTAAAGAATTAAAATTTTGAGGGACTTAAAACAAAATTATCTTCTCTTTTTTTTCACTGTCGCATTCATTTCACGCTGCCCCCCTTCTTTCCGTCAAAACAATAACAAATAAACAGTTAAAATATAATAATCAACCAAAATAAAGATCGTCTAAAAAAACATACTTTATCATTTAAATTAAAAATTTTAAAATTAAATTTGGTGACTGAATTACCATTGGGTATGCATGTATATTTGAACCCTTCATATTCAATTTAGCGTGTTTTGCTTGAGAACAGGGTTGAGTAAAATTCTTTAAAAAATTGAAAAAAATTGTATTTCGAGTTAATCGAATTAAGTTATTCGAGTCAACTCGAATATTTCAAATTCTAGTCGAGTTAAATTTTACAATTTGAATAACTCAAGTAATTTGAATAACAAATTAGTATAAATACCCCTTTGGTCCTTTTCAATTTTGAAAACAAGCAAATTTGTCTCTCTCAACAAAATTACTAAAAAATTCAAAATAATTTTAAATAATTTTTAAATTTAAAATATTTATAAAATTTATTTTAATAAAATCATAAAATCTGTAAAAATATATATAAAGAAAGTAAAATTTTAAAATGTTCTAAAATAATAATTTTGGGACCTAAATAAGTTAATTAATGATTCAAGTTTATAATACTAAAGTATCTTCTTCTTTTTTTTTTTGCTTTGAAAAGTTTTTTCAATATATATGGTTTCAAATTTATGTTCTAGAACATGGAATTAATAATATTGTAACAAGATTTTAACTTAACTTGAATAATTTCACTCGATTTGACTCAACTTGAATTTCATTTCACTTGACTCGATTTAAATAAAATTTAAATCGAGTTATAGGATGATAAAATATGACTCGTTAACTCGGTTAACTCAAAATATTTTCACTCGATTCGACCAAACAGTCACCCCCCACTAGATTTGGTGAATGATTTTGCAGCATAGCAATTTTTTTTTTATTTCAGACTAAGTTGTTTATATTGTGTAGTTTGAGATTTATAATTAAGGTAAGTGATATAAATTTGCAATAAATATTGAAAATAAAATTACGGGTAAGTAATGAAAATATAAAACTAATCCTAACCACTTCCCCAATAATTAAAACTAATTAAACTACCTAAATTATTCTAATTAATCACTAATTAATGATCTACCATTAAACCGACAATAATTCATGGAAACCTTTCGGTTTAACTTCCCAGATTAACTTGGTTTACAATACCAACCCGAAATCGACACTTTTCGATACTAACAAAAATCGATTCATTACAACCAAGAATACTGGATACGAACATGCTTGGGAACTTTATCGAGTGTCAGGATTCGATAATATTGAAGAATTTTGGCCTAGATTGCATACTCTTAACTTTCTTGAATTTTGGGTGTTTATTAATGTAACTAGGTTATTTTAAGACAATTTATATTTTTTAGACAATTTTTGGAACATTTGGACAAGGTATTCTTTTTCCTAAGAGGCAGTTAAATTATCATGTGCTTAACTAGTTGGCAATGAATTGTAATACTTTGTAATACTTATCATGTGTCATCATTGAATTGGTTAATGTGGAGAGTTAGATAATTCTAAGCCTTATAAAGGAAGCAAATCTTTAGATAATTCTAAGCCTTAGAAAGGAAACAAATCTCATGCTATTCTCATTTCCTTTCATTTGAAGAGAGTTGCTTTAAGAAAAGTCTAAGTCATTTTTAAAGAGTTTCCCAAGTAAGTTTTCTAGTTTTCATTATTTGGTTTGCTTTTGTCTTCTTTTTCTCTTTAGTCGAATATGGTTCTTTCTTCTAGTCTATTTTGCATGCATCTTGTTTTTCTTTCTTGTCTAAATTGTTCTTTTATTCTCTCGTGACCATTGTTTTGAATTACTTATCCTTTGTCTCCATGTTCAAAGTTATCATCTTTCTCTTGTTTACACTTTATTTTCTATACCTAACCATATTTCAGTCTTGATCTCTCTCTTTGGGACCGAATTCTAGTTATTTTTGAAGTTTTGATCTTCATTCGATTTTGTTAAGGATTATTAGGTCGAAATGTTAAATGAATCCTTAGGTTTTCCTTGTCTGACACTTAGGTCTGATCTTGTCATTTATTTTGGGTTTATTTGTTACGATCCTTTTAAGACTTTACTCGGCCAAATTATAATATGTTATTGTGGGCTAACTGTTAGCTAATTCTTTCCATGATAATCCATCAATTGAGTTACTTTATGTGCAAGTAAGTTAAGTTTTACTTAATTTCTTTCTTTCCAAGTTATTTAGACTTCTACTTGACTTAGTATTTTTTTAACTTTGTAGCCTATGTAAAGGCATCTTTATATTCATTGGACATCATGCTTTTCTTGATATTAATAATGTAACACCCTCACCCAACCCAATCTTCAGGTCTGAGCTACGAGATGCTACAGTTGTTGTCAAAGTAACTACTAACCATTTCACAGTAAAATCATCATTTTACATCAACATTTACACAATCAACAACAATACAATATTGAATATTATGAACATTCTTTCCCGGGTCTTATACGAGCATACAAATGCTTTAGAGTCTACTTGAGATCGAATAGGGACCTTTTTGCAACATTTTTAAAATTTTAGATCAATTATATCATAAAAAATCATTCCAATATTCAATCATGTCATATGCACCTAGATATTATGATACACAATTAAATTTGAGCCTTAATCGAGCTTATGAAAGCTCTTTTATAAACTTAAGCATGAAAAATAACCAAATTGCAACGTTTTTAAAATTTTCAAAATAGGTATTGAAACCCCCATAAAGGTACCAATACCATTTTGGCCTTCGATATTTCAAAATAATTTGAATTAAAATGAATATATCAATACTAGACACAAAGTATCGATACCTTATCTTTGTATCGATACCATTTTTAAGTTTTATGTTTGAAAATTTAAGAAAAATCACCAATGTATTGATGCCTCTGAGCCAAAATGTCAAAAATCTACATTTTAGTACCTTCTTTATGCCAACTTAACATTTATTGCCTTTGATTTCTACAACACACAATTATACCAGAACAAAACCATTTAAAATATATATCAACACATGCGTTTAACCATCTTCAATCAACCAAACCATTCTGCCTCAAATTGGCACCAAATCAAATAAAAAATAACTTAATCCAATTCAACCTATATCATATAATTTTAAACCATTCAAACAATCATTTAACCATGACATTTCAATTTCAAATATAACATTTGAGATCATTACAAATTCACTTCCCAAAATACCATTTCAATAGCCATATTCATCATTAAAACTATTTACCACAAATATACCATTTCAACCAGCAATGTCCCTATCCAAAATTACCAATTCATATACTGCACACACCTCCAAATTCAATTACCAAAACATTCAATTGAAACCAATTGCCAATAACTTTGCCAGTTCGTACTTCACATATAGTTATACCATTCCAAATATCGTACACATATATCCAACACATATATCACGACATACCAATTCAACCAACTATTATCATTACTCAAAACTATGCATAACATATATTGCAAATAATATATTAATGGAATTTGACTCTATTCACAACAACTATATACATGTCACAAATATCAGACTTTAAAACAATGAAAAAGCTACCAAATCAACAACGAGATAGTATGAGCTTCTGGTTGATCTGCTGGACATGTTCCGCAAGTGACAAATGCAATGACAAAGGAAAAAATGGTATAAGCATATTAAATGCTTGGTGAGTTCATAAAAATTTCACTCCACTTACCTTGACATTACATTAATTTAAGTAATTAAAACACATTGGCATAAACATGGTGTTCCTTTGGCATCTTTGTACTGTCATATGCAATTCAACAATACAACTTATAGATTAATTCTTTAACACAACAAGCTCATAGTGCTCATTCCATGTACATGTACAATCATACCATTTATATCATATACTATTCAAATTATGTTCATCTAGCGAACCTAATGTTTAAATTCATATTCAATATTTTTAACTATTTCATTTTCGTTTAATTACCATTTTCACCCGGTGAATCTTTGTAAATTGAATTTGGATACACAGGAGTGATTTGTTCACATAAATTGACATATTTGGGTTGCTCACACAAGCTTCAGATCATGGTTACTATACAAGCTTTATTTGATGCTGTTTACACAAGCTTCAAAGAATCCACAACACGTGTTGGATCTCAAGCCATCAGTAAAGGATAATTAGATGCTACTTACACAATTTTTAGAGAATCCACAACACATGTTAGATTTCAAGCCATCGATAAAAAATGATTCAATGCTGTTCATACAAACTTCAGAGAATCGGTAACACATGCTGGAACTCACGCCATCAATCATTAAAACCCTAATAAAATGCCCTAATGACATACCATTCATATCATAAACATTTACTAGTTCATACGACATCATCACTGTATTTGTACCATTTCGAACCCTATAGTCGTCGGATGCACACTTTTCATATTTCAAATAACAATCCATATACATTTTAAACCTTGTAACAACATCATATACATATCATCTAATCATATAACAATTTCACCTCTATTTGATACCATGTATCTATTCATTTTAATCATATATTTCATATTTTACAATTTAGTCCATTTGATGCAAAAAATATTATATGCATTACAATTCAAACTAAAAATCAAAACAATAAAATACAAACATATCATAATTTAATAAAGTAAGTCACATATGAACTTACCTGACAAAACAACAAACAAATAAGACGTTGAGGACTAATATGAAATTTTGTTTTTCCTCAATTATCCTTCGATTAATTCAATTCTTGATCTATGTGATATTCCATTTATCATTCTATTATAAGTATAAGTAAGTTCAAATTTACTTTTTTGAATGTTTCCTAAAATTTTGCATTTTATTCAATTTAGTCCCTAAAATCAAAATTGTCTTGACTTTCAAATTTGAGCCTTGATTTCAAAATCAATCTCAATATTATCCTTATACAGCCTCCTATTATCCATAATTACAGAAATTCAACATCAATTTCAAAATTTATGCACTTTAGTCCATATGTTCAAAAGCTAGCAATTAAACTTTACAAACTAGTCATTTTTCACTTCTAATCTTAAAATCTAACAATTTAGTACCAAAAAATTCAAGCAATTATCAATGAAACTTTTTGAAAACTTTAACAGTTTTATAAATAGGTACATGAGTTAGCTAAATCAAGCTTTGAGGACCTCAAAAACATAAAAATTATAAGAAAATGACTTAAATATATACCAAATTCAAATATCAATAGCTTAAAATTGAAAAAGCCTATTTTTTTTTCTTTCTCACCCACAACAAGTTGAAGAAGATGAAGCAAAGTTGTCATCTTTTCTTTTATTTTGTTTTATATACTTGGTTTAATAACTAACTAATTATAATTTATTTAATTAAACTTTAATTAATATACTTAATGATGATTAACTAAATTGGTGGATAAAGTTGTCATCTACAACCGTTTGGTGATTTAATAAAGGTCCACTTTTTCAATTGGTTCTTCAATTAATTAAAAATCCACAGCAATTAACTTTTACCACTTTTACAATTTAGTAATTGTACCTTAATTTACTCTCTAGATGATAAAATTAGTGGATCAATTAAACTTTATACTAAAATCATAAATATTAAATAATGGGGTTCTGAAATCCTCATTTTCGACACCACCGAAAAATGGGCTATTATAAATAAAGTACTATTTGGATTTTTTTTTTTGCAGATTCATCTCTTGTTTATTTTCAGAAGTTCTTTTTACTTAATCTTATTCAAGATTTCGGAAGAAGTTGTTTAAACTTCAATTTGCTAAGAAATATTTTTTAGAGGATTGATTAGAGCCAATATTTGAGTTTGTTGGGATAATTCTATCTTTGAGGGTTCAATTGGACATTTTATCCATCTATCCATATCCATTGATTTACTCTTTCATAGTTCACATTCAATTTTGGTTTCCTTTTAATTTATTTATTGTTGAATTTGATTTCCTAATATTTTTTTTTTGTTTGATTCAATTCTTTAGGTGCAAGAAGCTTCATAACCTATGTAATACCTCGAATTTTGGGGTTGAAAGTTTTGAACTTTGGGGTTAGGGTTAGTGAATAGGTTGTGCTATTGTGTTTAGTTGCGTGCTTAGATAGCAGAATGAGCCTGCTGGTCTGGTGGTTTGTTGTATGTTAGTGTACCTCTGGGTTTTGAGTTTGAGTTGTCATGAGTGTGGTTTGGGGAGATAATCTTAATTTAGTTTTGTTTTAAAGTCCAAAGTACCAATTAGTTTTGATTTTAATTATATTTTTGGATAAAACTTCCCAAAGTGATTTTCACGTTCCCTTGTTTTTCTCCCCACACTCTCTTGTCAGATTTTATTTTTCTTCTCTTCTTATTATTTTCCTTGGGGATTTAAAAAAAAATATATGTTTCTCTGCCATTAAGTTCTTCTCTTTTTTAATTTTCATTGATGGTTTTTGGCTAGTTCAAGGTTTCGAGCAAAGATTTCAAAATTGTGTTGGGGAGGCGTTTTAATCTTCTTTGGTGTTGGAATCGTGAATTCAGGTGTGGGTTCAGAAACTTTCCTTTCATTATTAAAATTTTGTTTTGGGATCCGTGAAATTTGACATAGTTTGTGTGTTTTTGGAATTGACCAATCGAAGTGTTGATTCTGGTGGAATTGCTTGAAATTCTAAGTGTTTTTGGGTGTATTTTTGTATTATTGAGGGTTGGGGATCATTTTGACATCAAAGGCATGTTTTCCAGCCTATTTCGGTGTGGTTTCGTGACCACACTGGTGGCCACAGAGGCGTGTGCCCCAATATGAATGGTTCATACGATCGTGTAAATTTGGAAATTAGAGTTTCCGAGTAGGATTAGGTGCCACACGGCCTGGTCACACAGCCGTGTGGCTAGTTTGGGAAAATTAGTCGATTTTCACACGGCCATGTCCCTTGGGCACTCAAGCATGTGCGTTTGGGAATTTAGGGTTTTTGATGAATTTTTATGCCATACGGGCATGTGTACCACATGGGCGTAAGAGATCTCCACACGGTCGTGTCTTATCTGTTATTAATTTTTAGCACTTTTGGACAGTGAGTTACATAGGCTGTTCACATGGGCGTGTGCCCCCTCTACATAGACGTGTGGGGCCTTCATATGGGCATGTGTGGCCTCTGCATGGGCATGTGGACCCCCACACGGCCTGGGCAATTCCACACAGCCGGGGCACATGGCCTTGTGGTTCTGCCTTACCAAATTTTTGTATAATGTTGATTTATGACCTGTTGTAGTTCTGTGTGTTTCGACCCTTGGCTAGGTCTTAGTAAGGGTAGTCAGGACTCGATTTTGACTCAGACTTATCTATTTTATGCAATCGTTACAATAGTTAAGTGGTTAAGTGATGTGAGTGTGTGTGTGATTGTTTGGAAATTGTATACATCGATTCTGTAACTGACTGACTATTTATGAGCTTATGCGTTTGTGTAATTGACAGTGTTTGGTGTGCATTATTGCATTTACATTATGACTTCAGGTTTGGGATATAGAGATAAGGAAGTCTGATCTGATTTGGCAGTTTTAATTGCAATACATTTGTATAGCGGTTTACCACATATCTGATACTTCAGCATTTCATTTGATCTTCAGTATTACATGGCTTTGTTCCACATGCATGGTGTGTAGGGTTGGATGGGCCTTTTGAGGTCCTATGTGGTGTGCAGGGATGGTTGAGCTTCTTATAGCTCATTTGTGGTGTGAATGGGGGACAAAGAGGTGTTTGGCTGGATAGGTAGGTTTCATGTTGATGCATTTGTTCCGTATTCTGTCTGTATGTCTAATTGCAAGATTAACAGTATATAGATCGTTGAATTCAATATTGATGTGTCTATTCTGGTTGTGATGATTATTTAGATATCAGATTGCCATTGTGATATATTTGATTGTGTCACTTAATTTTTGTTTTTCTGTCATTTCGGTCTCACATTGAGCTTGTCTAACTCACCCCCTCTCAGTTTATCCCTTTGCAGGTACTCTCATTTTTTGTTTCTATAGCTGGACTTGGTGTACGGAGGTCTCGAAAATGTCACATTTTTAAAACTGGTTAATAAAGTGTTTTCTGTAAATTTGAGTTTTATTTAAATAGTTTTGGATTGTAAGTTTTGTTTTAAATATTGTGGTATGAAATTTTGTGTTAAATGCAAATAGACGTTATTTGAATTGAACAACTGTATTTTGAGATGTCGGGATTTGATAACTGAAAATTTTTACGTAATCTAAATATTGTTTGTTTTCTCATTTGTTGATCCTAAATTTACCTACGATCACTTTGGTGATCAATGCACCTCCAGGATTCGGTCTAGACTTCTAAGCCTGGTTTTGCAACCTGGTCAATCATCTTCCATCAATTGAACCAAACTTCTTCTTTAAACCCATTTTTCCTTTAATTTTATTAGTTTTCTTACTTCGATTCTAGTTGATTTGCTAATCGTTTATTTTTTCTGTTCAAGCATAATTCAAACTCCTTAGGCTAGCAAGAACTATCCTCTCCTTTCTCCACAAGGATTACTGATGGTTACAAAACTAACTATAAATACAACAAAGGCAAGCGCACCTATCGAACAATAGTATAACTACGATGAGTAAAGATATCGTATCCACAAGTACTAAAAGTATTAGTAATTACTATTTTTCTATTATTCAGCCGACAATTAGAGTGAAGTGTTTTAATCTAAACTTACTAAAATAATTTAACTAAAAACACAATAGAGAATGAACCAACGAAATAATCGAATATTAACCAATGAGAGAAACAATACCCAGGAAAGAATCCACCTAGACTTCACCTATTATTATGAATCTGAATTAAACGATTTTTTCACTTGTGTCTTGATCCGTAGAAATCCCTAAATTATGTTAATATCTCTTTCGAGAGTAAGAACAACTGACTCTAGATTGATTAATTGAAATCTCTTTCTAATTAAAACCCCTATCATCGCATTAACTCGATCTACGTCGTCCTATTTCTAGGATTGCATGCAACTCCACTCAATTATGCTAGATCTACTTTTAAATAGGAACTTTTCCTCCACTGAATTAAGCACATTAAACATGAATTAATATACCAAAAATATTAAAACAAGAAATAAGCATACATAATTGAGAACAAGAATCAAATATTTATCGCGTAAAAATAGAAATTAAATAAAAGGATTCATCATAGGTTTCATCCTCCCTAGGTATCTAGGGAATTAGTTCATAATCCTATATAGAAACATCTCAAAGTTAGAAAAACCACAAGAAACAAAGAAACTCATAAAAACTTCGAAAGAAATTAAAAAGAGATCTTTAATCTTGATGGAGATCCACTTCCGAGTTGATTCCGATGGTGTTCTTCAAGTGTTTTCTTCGATCTTCTCTGATGGCTCTCTTATGTCTTTTTCTAATTGGTATTTATAGACTTTAGAATGCTCAAAAAGCCTAGAAATTGTATTTTTCCACGTATTTGTGAAGCAGGGTGCTAAATCGACACAGGCTGGCACATGGGGGTGTAACAAGCCCGTGTGGCACACATGGGCATGTGTCCAGCCCATGTGGAAAGGGGCAGGCCGTGTGGCTCTTGAAAACAGCTCTATTTGTCTGATTTTGGCTTGTTTTTCGCTCATTTCGCTCCCAAATGCTCTCCTAAGTATAGAAACATGAATTTAAAGGATCAGGACATCAGATTCACTAATTTGCATAATTAATCATCCAAAAACATATTAAGAATGGGATTAAAATATGTTACTTTTATAGCTTATCAATTACTCAATTGGCAGCTTACTTCTTCAAAGCCTAATCGAACAAGGCTTAGTCCTATTAGGCCAATTCCCTTTTCTTTGTTATATGAAGTTCTTGCTTGTTTATTTTGAGTTCCCTTTGCTTAGTCTTCAATCGTCTTTGTCGTTGTTTTTAGGTCCTAAATTGATAGCTTGCTGCCCAAGTCCTTCTAGGACTCAGTCTAAAGCTTCTTTAATCTAGTTTGTGTTTCCTGAAATCGAAGCAACTTGAATTAATACCTAGGCCATTGTGGACTTTCCCTCTATCATATAATTAAGTATCACACTTTAAACCAAATAAGTACTTTTATGAACTAATACTTATATATGTTTAATGCTTACTTAATAGTTTTTTTTATATAATGCTTACTTAACAGTTAATACCAAAATCAAATCATTAATGTTTAATTTACATGTCAACAACTTAAGGAAATAGTGATTAAAGTTCCTTGTTAACACTTCAATGACTAGGGTTCAAACCCTATTGATATAAATTTCTCTCCCTCAATTTGTACCAAAAAAATATTTAATTTACATTTTAATAAATAATCATTCAACATATTAAACTGATGCAATGAAAGGCTCACAAATTTGATTCCAATCTCGTTTTTATTCATTGATTTCTTTATTTTTATTTTTAATAAATAAATCTTTGGTTAAAATATACTCTAAGTTTTTATACTCTTTGTACGTTTGAAATTTAATCTCTATTTTTATTTTTAGGAATTTAATCCTCTACTTTTTAGATTTAAAATGCAAGTCTAATTGTTAACACCGTTAAAATTCTTTTATTAAATTTAGGTTTATTACAACATCATTTTTTTTATTTCAAAAGATCACACCAACAAATTGAACCAAAAAAATAGTACATATAATAAAATTCCAAAGTTATGAATAGTATGTAAAAATATATTCATTTAATTATCAAAGCATATTGAGTCAATTGGCAAAAAGCTCGACGCCATTTAAATAAGGTTATATATTTAAGTCTTGTGCATAGAAAAAATGCTGAGAGAACTTTATCTCTTGTTTAAGATTCGATCCAACAATTGATTTCAAATTCAGGATGTGTTTGATAAACCATTCATATGAAAACTTTTAACATTTAATTTTTTTAATTATGTTTGATAATTATATTAACTTTTATTTAATATATAATTTTCAACAAAAAAAGTGTTGAATATGATGATAAGTGAATAAAAGCTACTTATCATTTAATATTAAGAATATTAAGTTGATTATATTTTCTAAAATCTTACTTTTTATATAAATTATTTTTTTATTTTATTAAAATTAAAATATTCAAATTATTATATTTTATTTTTATTTAAAATTATTCAAAAATAAATAAATAAATTATAAAATAATAAATTTTCAATTAGTCAAGATTTACTTTTAACAATTTACTAATATATCAAATAATTTTATAATATAAATTCAATATTTATTTTTTAAACTTATCAAACTCACGTTTAGATAAATTTAATGTGATTAATTGAATTTAATTTAATTAATATAAATATTGTTATCAATGCGAAAAGCCGTTGATTAACTTTATTTATAGGTGTAACTGGGCCGGATCGTTAAAAAAAAAAATCTAATCTGATTGTCAAAGTAAAGTTGTAATACATACAAGCATTCAATTAAAACACTAGTAATTATATTTAAAAAAGAAAAGGAAAAGAAACTTGTGAAAGATGTAAAACACCATAAAAACCAAAGCCAAAGCCAATGATAATACAAATACCACCACCAATATCGACTCACTCCTCCACCTTGTCGTCGCCGTCATCAATGCCACCGCCGAAGCTGATACCCTTTCATTAAACGACGTTGCCTCTGCCCCCGCCGCATCTTTATCATTATATCAGCGAAATGTCCCTCTCTCACTCTCACCCAACTCCCTTAAACAACTCCCCTGCCTTATCCGGTAGTAGCACCACCACCGCCACCACGACCAGCAGCTTGTCTTCCGGCGACTCCGCTGCCGTTGAACTGGTAACTCGGGAACCCGGTACGTCGTCCCACAATTATGGACCGTCCGATGAGGATACCATTTCAACACTCATCGACATGGAATCCTATCACATGCCTTTCCCCGATTACCTCCATCGTTGCCAGCAACGTTCCATCGACGTCATAGCCCGTCAAGACTCCATCAATTGGATCCTAAAGGTACCCAAATTATATACACATTTATATTCAAATTTTATTGATTTTTATGAGATGACGCAATGCAGGTGCATGCATACTATAATTTCAGCCCAGTAACGGCGTTTCTCTCTGTCAACTACTTAGACCGTTTCCTCTCTTCATATTCACTTCCGGTAAACACCCATTTCACAATTCTCACTGTAATTTTGTAACGGAAATTTTAGTCTATAATTTTGCATAAGTCCTTTGAAATTTGGTGTTCGTAGCTACCAAATGGGTGGCCGTTTCAGCTTCTATCAGTGGCTTGTTTATCTTTGGCGGCGAAAATGGAGGAAGCCGAGGTGCCATTGTTGCTGGACCTTCAACTGTTTGAACCCAGATTCGTTTTCGAACCCGAAACCGTCCAAAGAATGGAGCTCCGTGTGATGGCCGCTCTCAATTGGAGACTACGCTCTGTAACTCCCTTTGAATATCTCCATCTCTTCCTTTGCAAGTTCCCTTCCTTACCCGATTCTTTTGCTTCTCTTCTCTCTGCTTCTTCGGATCTAATTCTCAGCACCACTCGTGGTATATAAAATTCTATTGATCTATAATTTGAATTGTAAAAAAGATTTTATTCTATTTTGCTTTTATATGATTCTTTTTTCTTTGGGGGTGGGGATGCAGTTATTGATTTCTTGCAGTTTGCACCGTCGGCAATGGCAGCAGCCGCCGTCTTTTGTGCTCTCGGAGAGGGTTTTCAGTTTCCGGCCTATGACGCCTTTTTCCCCGAGAGTGTAAACAAAGTAAGTACTCGTCGCTTGGTCAAATTCTACACAAGGTCCCTGTTCTATATGTTTTTTACGGTTTTAATCCCTTTATTCTATACGTGTTCAAACTCATTGTTATAATAATAAGGCCATCTGAGCTACTTTTTACAACGTGATAATATGATATATTCCCATTTCTTTTTTTGTACAATTTGAAAAATATTACTATCTTTTTGACTTTTATTAAATTTTTAATTAAATTAATGGAAAGTTAAACTTCAAAATTTGAAAATATAAAATGTGTTTCTTTAAGTGGATTGAAGTATAATTTCATTTTTGTTTAAGGACTGCTTTGAAAATATCGTATTTTTTTCGAGAATTTCGAAGATTAAAGAAGCATAGAAAGCTGTGTAAAAAAAAAACCTATAAAATCTCGTGGTGAATTTTTTTTTTTTTTGCATCCTTTTTGCTTGGTGATAGGAAATGGTGAGAAGCTGTCACCAACTCATGGAGAAATACTTGATCGACACGTGTCCATCTGCTCGGCTCAAGGAGCCAAGCGTCCAGCCGTCACTCGCTCCTCCAAGCCCAGTCGGCGTCCTCGACGCGGCTGCTTGTGGCAGCTGTGATACGCGTAGTTCCAGTAGCCAACTAGAGCCGCCAGCCAAGAGGTTACGCTCCTCTGCTCAGGATGTACAGCAACAGTAGATAGGCCCACCCACCCCAACTCCATCTGTCTCGCTTAAGAATATTTAATTTCTCCTCATTTTTTATGTCATTAATTAAATGAACGGCCAGGATTGGATCATATAAAGGGTAAATCGAATTTTGTTATTTAGTCAATGTTATTACTAAGGGATAAATATATATTAATTACAATATTTTTGTTCTTCTTCAATGGGCTTTTTGGTCAAACCCCCTAAGCTGTTTCCCATGATGTTTCAATTATTCTCATGCCATAGATCCAATCATGAGTGCATGTGGCAAAGTTTGTTGGTCCAATTATTTCATATAGACCAAAATATCCTTTCTTGCACCCTTTAACGAAAAAGGAAATTTTTTGTTTCTGTTATTAACGTACAAATAATATTATCTAGATCATATATTAACAATAAAAAATTTTAAGCCATTGTTTTTACGATTATTTTTTATAATTTAAACTATAGATTTAGCTTAAAATTGAATTATATAAATATGGTGAAAGTACAATTTAACATTAGTACAAAAACTAATTTTAATTTTAATAAAACATTATTAATATTTTTAACATTTCATATTATTTTTGTATAGTAATATAATAAATAAAATTATTTTTACCACTTCAAAAGTTCTCTAAATTTATCATTTATATATACTAAAATCATATTACATGCGTATATGTGTGAAGTCATAAATTTAGAATATAAATGTGTTTAAAAATAACATACAATAAATAATAAAACGTATAGTCTGAAAATAATTACCAATAACATTTTATGTTAAAAGTTAAAATTTTAAAGTTTATTCAAGAATTGTTATTAGTTTAGTGGTAAATAATTTGTTTATAAATTCATTAAATACATGTTCAATTCAGTAAATATATTAAATTTAGTTCTTTTATTTAGAAAAACTATATAAAAGTATGGAAAGATAAAAGACCAAGATAATAATAGTAGTGATTTAATAAAATGGTATTTTAGTAATTTCTTAATCGAGTTGGTATTCGATTAACTCGTGACCAACTCGGTTAAATGTTTTATTAATAGTATAGATATATCATAGATAATTACTATTATTATTTGGCATAATGATTTATTTGGCCTTCCAATTTTACAAAACAATCATTTTAACCTTTCAATTAATTTTTATTTTTTATTTTAATTTTTAAACTTGCATTGTTTGTCAAATCACTTAAAATGGATAAAATATGTAACGTTCATTAAATTTGCTAACATGCCATCCACGTGAAAGTCCACATGTACTTACATCAATAATTAATTAATATATTTTTTAAAAGTATATAATATTTATACTTTTTATACTTTTTTATAGTTTTCTAATATTTTTTTGAATTTCTTTATATTTAAAAATATTTAATTGCTAATATATCATCCACGTGTATACCACGTCAACAAAGTTAACACATACTTTTTTATCCATTTTGGGATGATTTGATACACAATTCAAGTTTAAGAGCTAAAAGTGGCAAAATTTTAAATAGAGGGCTAAAATGATTTTTTTTTGTAAAGTTAGAGGACCGAATAAATCATTATATCTTATTACTTTGATAAAGGAATAGAGTAGGGGTGAAGACAAAAAAAAATTTTGGGGGCCAAAATTAAATTTTAAATTTTAATAGCTTATATCTTTATAATTTTTAAAGAATTAAATCAAATTTTTATCATTTTTAGGTGAGCCAAAATACAATTTTACCTTTACTAATTTAATATTTTAAAATTTTTAAAGGGCCTAAATGATCAATTTTTCATCTTAAGGACGCCAGGCCCTTGCTAGCCCCTTAAATACACCATTGGAATAAAGGAGAAGGTTATCTAAATTTAAATTTGAGATTTGATGTTCAAATGAATTTTTTTTGTCCAATTTGGCACTTGAACTTGATAAATTTTTCTAATTTAGTACCTAAACTTTTTTTGGGGGTTCAATTGGCACCTGAACTTGGCACTTTTTCTTAATGTAGTATCTAAGCTTTTTTTAACGTATAATTTGGTACACAAACTTGTTAAATGATATACAAATTACCTAAAATACTAATGGTGTTAAAAAAATTGTGTTATGCTGCAAAAATATCGTCAATATTAGATGGAATTAGTGTTAAAATTATGCATTGAGCTCTTAACAAATTAATATTAAATAAGAAAACAAGAGTTCTAAAATCTTATAATAAAAGAAAGTCATTATTTTAAGTTAATAAACTGAAATAAATAAATTAAACTAAAAGTAAATGAACATTTATAATACAAAAATATCATGTCATTGGCCACATGATGATCATACATTCATTATTTTACCTCATAAAAAAATAACATTAAGTATATAATTAAAAAGTATCAAATTTAGGTACTAAACTAAAAATTGTAAAATTTAAGTATTAAATTGACAAAAAATCTCAAATACCAATTTTTAAAAAAAGTGATATCAAATTTATATCGAGCTATATTTAAACAATACAAATCACTTGAAATGTATGATTTAATTTTAAAAATATTCATCATTAAAAACTCATAAATATTATAATTAAAGATGATATGTTCCTATTTATTAAGGAAAATATTAACCAATGATTGGCGAAACCGTGCTTACATTTCAGAGACAGATGGTGTTACTCCACGTGTCCCTGTTTCAAAAACTGTACATGCACGAGGTTATTCATGTACATATCACATTGTAAGCTAGAAAAATAAAAAAAAAAGTTAAAAAGTCGACTATGATGATTTCAAGTGTGGTTGAATGAAGTTCTGATGGTTGCATACATTAGTTGAGCATGTAGATGAAGAAATTTTTGGACCAATTATAAAGCGTCATATTTTAAGTCAAAATTACTATAGATTAAGTCTGAATTACAATGGATTAAATTAGTGATATTGCGTCATTATTATTTTCTTTAATTAATTTAAATTAATTAAGAGATAAATGATAAAATTTTGTATTATCACTAATTAAATATAAATAATTAAATGAATATAAATAATAAAAAAAAATTTAATTCTTATACAACACTTAAATGAATAATTTAAATTCTACAAGAATACTTTCTTTTACTTAACTAGCTTGTACTATAAAAGAAGGTTACCTCCAAGCTATTAACACATTCACACTGCCACCCCAGAAAAAATTCCTATTTATTCGATCCAATTGGTTACTTACTAAAATAAGTAACAGAGCTGATTGCATCGTGTAAAGTGCAATTGCACATGTCGTTGATTTAATTAAAATACACCTCCCAACTGGATAAAGAGCTTTACTTTTCCAATCGCTTAATTTCTTAAGAATTTTATCAACAATATGCACATATGTCTATTTCCTTACCCAACCATGAATAATCGGTATGGTGAGATAAATTCCTAAATCATTATCAACAGGGATGCCACAAGCAACACTTAAGGTGAGAGCTTATATGTGCTGTACATTAGGAGAAACAAACAACTTAGACTTAGAAAAGTTAATAGATAGTCTAGACGTGGTACTAAATTCATGCAAGCAGTCTTGGATGATACTCAATTGATATGAAAATTCTAATTTGACCTATTTAAATTAGACTTGTCCATGGGTCGGATCATTTGGTCCAACCCGAATGTATGCTCGTAAAGTGAGGAGGTTTGGACAAAAAAATAAGGCCCGTTTAGAAAACGGTTCTAAACGGGCTGAGTCTTGTGTATGGCTTTTTTTGCCCGAGCCCGGCCTGGTTATACCCAAATTTGAAAAAAAAAATAGTTTTTCTTTTTTTCTTTTATACTTTTGTTGTTGTTTTCTTATTATTTTTCTACTATTTCACTATTATGTTATTATTATTTTATTGTTATTGTTTGGATATTGTATAACTCTTGTTTTATTATTAATTTTGTTACTATTTTAAAGGGATTTACTTTTTAAGTTGCACCTATTTTAATATTATTTAAGTATACATTTAAAAAAATATTTTCAATTTGTTGGGAAATATTTATTTTAATGTTTTAGTATTTTTATGTATTATATTTTTTTAAAAATTATATAAAATTTAAAACAGTCGGTAGGGATTGAGTTTAAGCATTTTTATCCGGGTTGGCCTTGAGCAAAATTTTAGGCCAAAATTTTGGGTCGAGTCGGACTCTGGCCTAACAAACGGCCTAAATTTGGATTGGGCCCGGACCGAATTCGGCTCGACCCATGAACACCTCTAATTTAGATTTACAAATAAATAAAATGTTCATTAGAAGTTGTTTCACTTTTTTCTTTTAAGGCTCTAAAGTATGAATTTCTAGGAATTGTTGAGATTGATTGAAAATGTTAACTAAGTAAGAAAATAAGGAAATGAATCATTTTATATGTGGAGAAAAATCTCACATTGTTAAGGAATGATAAGTGCAAAAAGTAACATGTTTTAATATCATTTTTAACTTATTTTTAGGTGATTATTCGATGTTAATTATGAATTTTATATTCCTAATCCTTTAATTTCTTGTTTTAATGTTTAATAGAGCACTTGAGAGCAAAATGAGTGAAAAATGAGTGAAAATCAGAGCGTCAAAGCAAGCTGCACGAGCCACACGGGCTGAACCATTTCACACGACCAAACCATCACACGACCGTGTGGTAGACCGTGTCAATTTCACAGGATTACGCATCGAACAAAAGAAAATCACGATTTTTTAGTTTTTTTGGGGCATTCTAAGATGTATATATGACGAAAATAATAAGAAATGAGTGAGTTGTCAAAGAATATTCAAGAAAACGACTCAAAAAAATCATTGAAGCTGACTTTGAAGCAAATTTCTATCAAGATTGAAGATTCTCAATTGATTTCTTAGAAAGTTATCATGAGTTTCTTTATTTCTTTTGGTATACTGTGTTTTAAATGTTTTTATTTTCAAGCATGAACTAATTTTTTAAATACCTAGAGGAAATGAACGCCAGGATGAATTTTGTTGTTTAATTTTTATTTTAAGGTTATACTGTGTCTTGGATGAACCCTAGGAGATGAACCCCAAAATACGCGTTAGAAATAAGTCAGGACTAATTTGGAAACTTAAACAAATTTTCGGAATACATTAAAAATTCTCAAGTTGCATGGCTCAAACGACCGTATGACTTACATAGCCAATAGACACGCCCGTGTCTTAGGCTGTGTGGGCATTCGAAATAGGGACACACAGCCATGTCCCAGCCCGTGTAACTCTCTGACTTGGGTCACACGGCCAAGCCACACGCCCGTGTGCCAGGCCGTGTACCCTTTCGAAATGGCCTCGCACGCCCGTGTGCTAGCCGTGTGTCTCACGCGGCCGAGTCATATGCCCGTGTGTCTGGCCGTATGGATCTAAAATGTGCCCTAAACAACAAATTTACCATTTCCTACATGCTTGGACATTAAACAACTCAAAAACCATTCATTTAACCATTACAAAACATAATCAAATACAATCAAATCCAAATTATAAACATACCAATTTCAATCCATTTTGCCTAGTTCATAAGTACTTAAACGCAAACTTAAATTCACATGCATATATCTAGATTTAGTTCAATTTACCATGCCATAATATGGCTTTAAAAACAAACACAATATTATATATATACCAAACCAATATTAAACTTATAACCTTATTTACAATCCATCCACAAAATAACTATTATTTAGACACCCAAGGTACATGCCGACATAAAAGATATACATCACCATATTTGAGTTCGGGATCGTTGTTGGATACTGAATCGGTGATCAAAAGTTAAATACCTAACCTGCGTATGGAAAACATACGCTGAATAAAACTCAGTGGTATTTTTATAATCTGAATATTTAAAGACAGAATAATATAATATACCCATATTATTTATAATCACAATTAAATATTTAAAACCACATTTAATTGAATATTTAAAACCACATTTATTCATATAATGGCATTAGCCATTTAATACTCAATTCATAAATACCATACTCAATTCTCATCACATGCTATATAATAGCTTTTCAAAATTTGATCCACAAATAATTTAAACAATGGCACTATCCATTCCATATTCAATTCATGAGTATATAACTCATGTATTCCATGTATTTACAACATATTTCACATTCTATTTTCAATTCACTATATCACTTCCATTTCTCATATTATGCCATATCAATATCAATTATAGAACTTTATTATTTATTTACCCCTATAAATACGACTTGGACTCGGACGGATACACGAATCCAACTAACACACCAGTTTAGCACCCAGTGCCTCATTGACTCGAAGTCGAAGAAATCCCTAAACTCTTTCTATCCTATGGTATGTCGTCTATATCCGGCTCAGCCCGATACAGTTAATAGGGTTACATTTTACTTTTCAAAAATAACCAATATCCAATATCAAATTTTTATATAATCACATATATACACGTGAATTCAATTCAATTTATATAAATTCAATAAATTCATCACATACCGAATCAATCCTTTCAATTGTAAAAAACAATTGTTCTCACCTCCAATACTCTTACCATATGCAAGAAATCAAAATGCAATAATTTTGCAACTTAGTTCGGATTATAGAAATACAAACCATGAATTCCGAGCAATTTGACATTGATTTTATCTTTCCCTTTTTTTAGTTGAGGATTCCGGTACGACGTTAGCTACGAAATTAAAACAATTAAAATTCATCAATATAACACAATTCAATTTCATATTGAATATTTCAATTTTGACTCAATATTTACCCAAATTTCAATTTAGTCCCTAAATTGAGACTAATTTTTTATTCTTTACAATTAATCTTATATTTTCATACAAATTCCACTTTAAACTAAATTTAACTTCCTATTTTCACTTAAACCCTAAATTTTAAAATTTTCACAATCTATAACTCAAAATTTAAAATTTATTCTACAATTTAATTCTTTTTCATTTCTAGCTTAAAATCTATCAATTTAATCCCTATTACTAAAATTATTCAACATTAACAACATTTAAAAACTCAATCAATACTAAAATTTTGACATGGGTCGAGTAATACTTAACACTTGGGATTTCAAAAACATACTATTTACAAGAAAATGGGACTAAATTGACTAACCAATTGAACTTGGAAACTTTAAAGTCCCTAAGGCTGTGTGTCTATTTCTTCTTCCTCCTTTTCTTTTTCTTTCTTTTTAATTTGTTTGGCTTTTTCTTTCTTTATTTCTTTTACTTGATATTTTATTACTTTTGTTTTATTATAATTATATAATATATATACTTAATACTTAAGATTTCATATTATAATATATATAAGATAAATTTACAAATATCTTACCTAATGTTGCCGCCCTACTAAAGAGAAAATGGTATAATTACTTCTTTAGTCCCTTTAATTATTCTTTAATCTATAATTCAACTTTCACCTTATATGCAATTTAGTCCTTATACCTAATTACTCTTAATCCAAGTAAATTCACTTAACCGAAACCTATTTAACTACACAACTAGCTTAAAAATATTTACGAGTCTAATTTACGGAAACTAGGTCTTAAAAATGCACTTTCCGACACCCCCTGACTATCGAGATGTTACAATTCTCCCCCTAATTAAATTTCATCCTCGAAATTTACCTGAAAAGAGGTGGGGGTACTGAGATCTCATTGTCTCTTCCAGTTTCCAAGTCGCTTCCTCAACACTATGACTATGCCATAATAGTTTTACTAACGGAACTCGCTTATTACGCAACTCTTTCACCTCATGCGGCAAAATCTCAACTGGTTCTTCTTCATATGATAAATCAGGTCGAATATCAATTTTTTCCGTCAAAATAATGTGAGATGGATCCGATCGATATCTTCTAAACATTGAAACATGAAAAACATCATGCATTTTCTGTAGTTCCGTAGGCAAAGTTAAACGATACGCAATTGGTCCCACTCTTTACATTATCTCATACGGTCCGATAAAACGAGGACTCAGCTTCCTTTTTTGACCAAATCTCAAATTTTTTCCAATGCGAAACTTTAATAAATACTTTATCGCCAACAGAGTATTCAATATCTTGACGCTTCAAATCTGCATATGAATTCTGTCTATCAAAAGTTGTCTTCAATCTATCTTGAATTTTCTTAACAATGTCTTCCCTTTCTTGAATTAATTTCGGCCCTATCATTCTTCTTTCACTCAATTCCTTCTAACAAACAGGTGTTCGACACCTACGACCGAATAAGGCTTCATACGGAGCCATTTGAATACTCGATTGAAAACTATTGTTGTATACATATTCGACCAAAGGTAAGTAACGTCTCATCCTGATTCAAAATCAATAACACAAGTACGAAGCATGTCTTCCAAAATCTGAATAACACGCTCTAATTGTCCATCAGTCTATGAGTGAAAAGCTGTGTTAAAATTTAGTCACGTACCTAGAGATTTGTGCAATTGTTTCCAAAATTTAGAAGTCAGCCGTGAATCTTGATCAGAGAATATCAACATAGGAACACCGTGTAATCTCATAATTTCTTGAATATAAACTTCTGTAAGCTTTTGAAGTGACCAATCAGTTGTAACACCCCTAACCCACATCCGTGAAGCATCACTATACACAACATATGGTATACCTGATTCTGGTTTAGTCAATACTGGAGCTTCTGTTAACATTTTCTTTAACTGATCAAAGCTCTGTTGACATTCATCAGGCCACACAAACTCAACATTCTTCTATAATAAATGAGTCATTGGTGAAGCAATCATGAAAAAATTCTTTACAAAACGGCGATAGTATCTTGCTAATCCCAGAAAACTTTGCACTTCAGTTACATTCTTCGGTGTTTTCCAATTCACCACTGCTGAAACTTTACTTGGATCTATACGAATTCCTTCAGCTGATAGAAATCCAACCTCATGAAGCCAAAACTCACATTTACTAAATTTTGCATATAACTGCTTTTCTCTCAAAGCCTGTAATACAATTATCAAGTGTTGTGCATGTTCGGATTTTGTCTTTGAATAGACCAATATGTCATCAATAAATACCACCACAAATCTATCCAAATAATGCTGAAAAATTCGGTTCATTAAATCCATAAATGCAGTAAGGACATTTATTAAACCAAAAGGCATTACCAAAAATTCGTAGTGACCATACCGAGTTCGAAAAGCAGTCTTTGGCACATCACACTCTTTAACCTTCAATTGATAATACCCAGATCTAAGGTCTATCTTTGAGAACACTGCAGCACCTTTCAGTTGATCAAACAAACCATCGATACGAGGTAATGGATATTTATTTTTAATTGTTACATTGTTCAACTGTCTATAATCAATATACAATCGCAATGAGCCATCTTTCTTTTTCACAAATAAGACAAGTGAGCCCTAAGGTGATGTACTCAGTCTGATGGACCCTTTATCCAATAACTCTTGCAACTGTGTCTTCAACTCTTTTAACTCAGCCGATGCCATTCTATACGGTGTTATTGATATCGGAGTTGTACCCAGAATTACATCAATTACGAATTCAACCTTACGATCTAGGGGTAAACCAGGTAATTCTTCAGAAAACACATCAATAAACTCATTAACAATTGGTAATTGTTCCATCTTCAATTCAGAACCCCAAGTATCAAGAATATAAGCTAAAAATGCTTCATTACCCTTCTGAATCAATTCTCGAGCTGTAAAGGCTAAAATAATTCTGACATCATTTTTTTTACCTTCAAACTCAGCTGAAACTATTTCCCCTGTCTGACATTTTAAATCAATCCATTTTTCTCTACAATTCACTATGGCATCTTGTTTAATCAACCAATCCATTCCAAGAATAACATTAAATTCTCGGAAAGGTAACAACATTAAATCAGCAGAGAATTCACAGCCTTGTATTTTCAGTGGACAATTTTGACATATTAAATTAACTAAAACACTTTGCCCTAGCAGATTAGTGACTTACATATCAAGGTCAGTGGACTCAACAGTCATTTTCTTTTCTGACACTAATACAGTGCGAATATATGAATGCGTAGATCCAGGATCAATTAAAGCATACACAGAATCATAAAAAAGATAGAAATTACCAGCTATCTGGAGCAGAAGCTTCTTCCCTTGCCCGGATAGCATATGTACGTGCAGGTGCCCTTATTTCTAATCGGGTTACAGTATCTCTTGTTCCCAAATGAGCAGTCCCAGCAGCACTACTTTGACCCGAACGTTTACTTTTTTTAGGAGTATTTGCTTGCTTCTCACCTTGTTCTCTATCTTCTTTTAACAATTGAGAACAGTCCTGAATAAAATGATCAGCTCCACCACATCTATAACAAGCTCCGATTTTTCCCTAACATTCACCAATATGAAATTTACCACAATTTTTGCATATAGGTCTCAGAATATTTTGCACATACTAGCACTAGCTGCTGGTTTATTAGTTACTTTGACATCTCGTTAAGTTGTTTTAATTTTATTCGATCGTTCCGAAATTGTAACAGGTCGATTAGAATCGTCTCTGAACTTTTTAGCCAAAAAAGCCGAAATTGGTCTAGAGAAACTTCTTTTGTATACCCCTTTACCTCTTCTTTCTCTTTGCATCTTTCTGTTATACAGTTCTTCCATCTTTTGAACTCAATCAGACAGAACCACAAATTTTCGAATCTCTGTGCCTCTAATCATCATTCTGATTTCATCATTTAGCTCTTCTTTGAATCTAATGCACATTTCTTCCTCTGTCGGTACAACATCCCGAGCATATCTACTAAGATATACAAATTCTCTTTCATATTCAACCACTGTTTTATTCCCTTATCGAAGATCAAGAATGTAACGCCCCCTTTACTCGAGACCGTCGCCGGAGTCGAGCACGAGGCATTACTAAACTTATTTGAGCACTTAAACAAATTCAAACAATTTATATCACACTTTCCAGACAAGCTGTCCAACTGTGTCATAGTTGCTAAATAATTCATATCTCGAGTTATAAAACTCGAAATCCAAATCCGTAAATTTTATCTGAATTTATACTCATATATCTACTTACCAATTTTTTTCTAGAGTTTTTGGTCAAGCCAATTAGTACAGTTTATTATTTAAAATCTCCCCTGTTTCAGGGTTTGACTACTCTGACCTTTGTGTATTACGAATCAGATATCTCTCTGTACAGAGCTTCAATGACTATGCCGTTTGTCTCTAATAAAACTAGACTCAATAAGGAATCTGTACATATAAATTATGACTTCTAATTATCTTTGTAAAATTTATGGTGAATTTCCAAAGTCAGAACAGGGGATCCAGAAATCGCTCTGGCCCTGTTTTACAAAAATTTAAACATCTCATAAAATATAGCTCATATACCTGTTTTGCTTCTTCCATATGAAAATAGACTCATCGATATTCGATTCCATAATTTATTCATTATTTAATTCCATTTCTACTATTTTTAGTGATTTTTCAAAGTCAAACTACTGCTACTTACTGAAAACTGTTTTAGTACAAATATTGTTAACTAGTTTATAACATCTTTACTTCAATTCATTCAAACTCTATACATGCCATATAAATCTTCAAACTTAAAACAAAAGCTACCGGAATTAATCTGGATAGTGTGCTTTGTTGTGTTGATCCGATCTACCCACTTCACTTCAAGTCAATCTACATAAAAATATTAAACACACACAAGTAAGCTTATTGAAGCTTAGTAAGTTCATAGGTTAAAAGTAATGCTTACCAAACATAATATTTCCAAACAATACCAAAACATTTACTAAAGTTTCCTGCGATTCACAACCATTGTTATAATAATTCACATAGTTGAGCTCAACAAGAATAACTACTCAATCTCTTTCATTTGGATCACTTCTCTTTTATTTCTTATAATCAAATTAGGAAGCGGCTTACGAAATTGAGTACGTGCGTTGCTCAATGCCACGATTCACAACTCAGTATGGTTTTCCTCATTGAAATACCATACCTACATTTTTTAACTCGGTATGGGAAATGCAGGACCTACATTTCTTAACTCAAGATATGGATTTGATAATACCATACCTACATTTCACATTTCAAGATGGATAATACCATACCTACATTTCACAACTCAGTATGGATGATACCATACCTACATTTCACACTTTGCCATGGAACAACCATGGTCTTATCCAATCAATTCATCACACGTCCACGATACTTAACGTACTCAATCCTGCGTTTTCCTAATTTTGCATTTCCACATTTATTCTTTCATTAACAAAATCTACACAATCCCACAACAAATTCAGTATATAATAACACATTATATATTTCAATCATTCACAAATAAACATCTAATTTCAACCATATGAACTTACCGGCTAATTTGTAGAAGATATTGAAATTTTGGGACTATTCCGCAACTTTTTCTTTTCCTCGTTCTTCTTTGGATTCTTGATCTATAATATAAAATATTTCTACTCATTAGCATTTATTTGATTTCTATTTCACTTCACAATTTATGCTGTTCAAATTTCGAAATTGCACTTTTACCCCAAAATTTACAGTTTTCACAATTTAGTCCCTACTCAATTCACCCATCAATTGAACTAATTTTTCTCAATTAACACTTTATTTTATCATTATAAACTATTTCAAAACCTTTTATATTCTGAATTTCAACAGCAACCTTCAATTCACAACTTTTTCACAATTAGGTCCTAAATATCATTTCCTATCAAAATCACTTAATAAAACCACCTTAATATGAAATTAGAACTTAAATTTCATAATAATTCATCATAAAATTCCTTATCCATCCAGGGTAACTTCCAATTTCACCCATAAAATCAAAACTAATGAATTCTACAAGTGGACCTAATTGTAAAAGTCATAAAAACATAAAATTATCAAGAAAAAGCAAGAATTAGACTCACATGATGTAAAAATATGAAAACCAGCTTTCTCCAGACCTTCTATGGCTTTTTGGCTGAGAAATTATGAAGAAAATGTCTAGATTTTTCAATTACATCATTATTTAACTATTAACTTTTATCTATTTCCAATTTTGCCCTTGTTCACATTGTTTTCTTGCTTATTTCATACCCAAACCGTCCAGCCATTAACCTTTGGGTCTAATTGCTCTTTAAATCCATCTTTTAAATACTTAAGCTATTTACTCACAATTTAACAAATTTTGTGCTATTTTCAATTTAATCCTTTTCAATTAATTAGCCATCCAAACGTTAAAATTTTCTAACGAAACTTTAATACTAACTCAATGACACTCCATAAATATTTATAAAAATATTTATAGCTCGATTTTCAACTTTGAGGTCTCGATACCTCATTTTTGACCCGTTTGACCTAATAAATTCTTTTAATTCACTAATTTCACCATTTCACAAATTCTTCTAAATTCTTACTTGACTTATAAATATTAAATTACTATCTTGTTCAATCTTATTTGTCGAATTTAGTGATCTCAAATCACCATTTCCGACACCATTGAAAATTAGGCCGTTACAAAGAAATTCTCTATTCTTCTTATCTAAATATCTCTTTTCCATGTACTTCTTTTTAAACTTGTTTTGAAAGAATTCCCAAGTAAGTTTATCTGCAGGTACCACTGCTTCAATGGTTTCCCACCAACTATACGCTTCTTCTTTCAATAGTGAAACTGCACACCTCAGATAGTCCTCCGGAGAACACATCATCTGTTTAAAAACTCTCTCCAAACTCTTTAACCAATACTCTGCTTTAACTGGATCATCATTCGATCTCCCTCGAAATTCTTCAGCTCCGAACTTTGTGAGTTTCTCAATCGGTGTACTTTTGCTATATTCATCTATTAAAGGAGGAGTAACCCGGTTGTAACTGGTGGTACAGTAGGGGGAGGAGGAGGTTGTTATGCTTGACTTCTTCCTTGTATTGTTTCATGATACCACTGATTCATTAACCCGAAATCATATTTTTAAGTTCTTCCTTTCTCATCAAAGAAATCAGAACATTACTACTTGTTCCCTGCTCAGAAATCTGTATTCTACTATTAACTTCCTCTTCTTGACCAGCACCCTCGGGTCTATCAGACATCTTTACAATCTATAACAAAAATTAGTAGTTAGATCGGATCTTTCACATCACACTATCACAGATTTATATAGCATGTATTTCTAAACACTTTACACATCACATTCGTTCCGAGAATTGACTAAACCAAAGCTCTGATACTAATAAATGTAACACTCCTAATCCACATCCGTCATTAGAATAGGGTTACAAGATGTTACCGAAAGTTACGGAATAATTACACAAAAATTCCAATATTTACTTATATTCACATCAAAGCTGTCCACTCGAGTTATAGTCACTAAATTATTAATATCTTGAGCTACGGAACACCAAATTAAGATCCACTAATTTTTCTTAAACCTAGACTCACATATATTCCTACCATAAAATTTTTAGAATTTTTGGTCCAGCCAATAAGTACAGTTTATTCTTTAAAGTCTCCCCTGTTTTGCTATCCAACAGTTCTGACCCCTCTTCACTAAAAATTAATTATCTACTTATATGAGATTTGGATGATGTTCCCATTTGTTTCTTTTAAAAATAGACTCATTAAATATTTTAAGCATATAAATTATAACCCATAATTATTATTTTATAATTTTTAATGATTTTCCAAAGTCAAAATAGGGGAGCTCAAAATCACTCTGACCTTGTCCCACAAAAATTCAAGTATCTCCTAATATGAAAGTCTTTTGCTTAACCTTTCTTCTGTGTGAAACTAGATTCAATAGGCTTTAATTTTATATCTTATTCAACTCTAATTCAATTTTCATAATTTATGGTGAATTTTCAAAGTTGAACTCTGCTACTAACCAAAAATTGTTTTAGTATACAAAATATTGTTAACTGGTTTATAACATCTTTACTTCATTTCATTTAAACTCTGTACATATAAATCTTTATACATAAAACAAAAGCTACCAGAATTGATCTAGATAGTGTGCCTTGTTATGTTGATCTGATCTACCAACTTCACTTTAATTTAATCTACATAAAAATATCAAGCACACACAAGTAAGCATATTGAAGCTTAGTAACTTCATAGGTTTAAAAGTAATGTTTACCAAATATAATATTTTCAAACAATAACAAAACACTTACTAAAATTCCCTGCCATTCACAACCACTGTTATAATACTTCATATAGTTGAGCTCAACATTAACAACTACTCAATCTCTTTCATTTGGTTCACTCCTATTGTATTGCTTATTATCAAATTAGGAAAAAAGTTACGAAATTAAGTACATTGTTACTCAGTGTCACGTTTCACAACTCAGTATGGTTTTCCTCATTGAAATACCATACGTACATTTTACAACTCAATATGGGAAATGCTATACCTACGTTTCTTAACTCAGTATGAATTTGATATACCATACTTACGTTTCACAACTCAGTATGGATCATACCATACCTACGTTTCACACTTTTCCATGGATCAACCATGGTCTTATCTGTCAATTCATCACATGTCACGATATGAACGTACTCAATCCTGCGTTTTTCCTAATTTGAATTTCTACCTTTATTCTTTCATTTTAACATAATTTTCACAATCCCACAGCAAAATCATATATAATAACATATTACATCATTTAATCATTCACAAATAAACATGTAAATTCAACCATATGAACTTACCCGGCTGATTTGTAGAAGATATTGAAATTTAAGGACTATTTCGACACTTTTTCTTTTCCTCGTTCTTCTTTGGATTCTTAATCTATAATGTAAAATATTTTCACTCATTAGCATTTATTTCCTTTCTATTTCACTTCACAATTTATGCTCTTTAATTTTTTAAATTGCACTTTTACCCCAAAATTTAAAGTTGTTACAATTTAGTCCCTGCTCAATTCACCCATCAATTGAACTAATTATTCTCAATTAACACTTTATTTTATCATTATAAACTATTTCACAACCATCGATATTCTGAATTTCAACACCAACCTCAAATTCACAATTTTTTCACAATTAGGTCTTAAATACCATTTTCTATCAAAATCACTTAATAAAACCACCTTAATATGAAATTAGAACTTAAATTTCATAATAATTCATCATAAAATTCCCTTAATCAGCCAGGGTAACTTCCAATTTCATCCACCAAATCAAAAACTAATGAATTCTATAAGTGGACATAATTGTAAAAGTCATAAAAACGTAAAAATTATCAAGAAAAAGCAAGAACTAAACTCACATAATGTAAAAATATGAAGAACCAGCTTTCTTCAAACCTCCTATGGCGTTTTGGTTGAGAAAATATGAAGAGATCTCTAGATTTTTCAATTTTGTCCTTATTTTATATGTTAAAATTATAAAATTTCTAATTTTGCCCTTATTTTCCTTATTTTTCTACTGATTTTCTTGCCCTTGCCGTCCAGCCTATTCACTTTTAGGCTTAATTGCCCTTTAAATCCTATTTCTTTTAACACTTAAGCTATTTAATCCTTCTAGCAAATTTTACATTTGTTACAATTTAGTCCTTTTTATTTAATTGACTACCCAAACGTTAAAATTTCTCAACCAAACTTTAATACTAACTAAATGACACTCCATAAATATTTATAAAAATAGTTATGGCTCAGTTTCAAATTTGAGGTCTCGATACCTCATTTTTTGACCCGTTTGACCTAATAAATTCTTTTAATTCACAAATTCACAAATTCTTCTAAATTCTTACTTGACTCATAAATATTAAATTACTATCTTGTTCAATCTTACTTGTCGAATTTAGTGATCTCAAATCACCATTTTCGACACCACTGAAAATTAGGCCGTTACATCAGTCCTGACCGCAATGAAGTGAGCCGATTCCGTAAATTGATCAACAATCACCCATACAACATTTTTCTTAGTTGCCGATAAAGGTAACCCCGTTACAAAATCCATCGTGATACAATCCCATTTCTATTCAGAAATAGAAATAGGCTGAAGTAATCTGGTGGGAACCTAATGTTCTACCTTAACTCTTTGACAAGTTAAACATTTAGCCATATACTCGATCACGTCTATTTTCATTCTTGGCCACCAATAACTTCTCGCTGATCGCAATACATTTTTGTTTCTCTAGGATGCAAAGTAAAATGACTATCATGAGCTTCGTGAAGTATCAACTCTTTTAATTCAGAAACCTTTAGAACGCAGATTCAATTATTAAATCTTAAGCAACCACAATTATTAGTGTTGAAATTTTCTAATATACCATTCTGAACCATTTCTCTTTTCTTCGCCAACTTGTTATCATTTAATTGCCCTAACTTTAACTGATCAAACATCATCGGTTTGATGTTTAATTCATCCAATAGGCTTCTATTTTCATCAATACTGAGCTAAGTAAATATTGCTCGCAATTCAATCGCCGCTTTTCTACTTAACGCATCAGCTACGATATTAGCTTTACCAGGGTGGTAATCAATAACGCAATCAAAATATTTTAGAAGTTCGACCCAATAACGTTGTCTCCAATTTAACTCCTTTTAAGATAGGAAGTATTTGAGACTCTTATGGTCGGTATAGATATGACACTTTTTGACGTATAAGTAGTGTCTCCAAATATTTAGAGCAAAAACCACAACAACTAGCTCTAAATTGGGCGTCGGATAATTGCGTTAATGTATTTTTAGCTGATGAGACGCATGAGCGATCACTTCCTGTCTTGCATCAAAACACAACCAAGACTGCTTAAGGAAGCATCACTATAAATGAAAAAATCCTTTCCCGATTTTGGTAAAGTCAATACTGGCGTTTTAGTTAACATCTGCTTTAATTTCTCAAAACTTTCTTGACATTGATCGTCCCATACGAATTGAACATTTTTAAACAATAACTTTGTCATCGGTAAAGCTATCTTCAAAAATTCATTTACAGATCTTCGGTAATAACCAAGACCGCTCAAGGAAGTATCACTATAAATGACAAAATCCTTTCCCGATTTTGGTAAAGTCAACAATACCGGCGCTTCAGTCAACATCTGCTTTAATTTCTCAAAGCTTTCTTAACATTGATCGTCCCATATGAATTGAAAATTCTTATACAACAACTTTGTCATCGGTAAAGCTATCTTTGAAAATCCATTTACAAATCTTCGATAATAACCAGCTAGTCCAAGAAAACTACGAACCTTTGACACATTCCTCAGTCTTTCCACTGAACAATTATCTCAATTTTTTTCGAATCAACTCTAATTCCATCTGCTCAGATAATATGACCCAAAAATACAACCTCTGATAACTATAATTCACACTTACTAAGCTTTTCATATAACCGTTTCTCTCGTAACACTTGTAAAACAATTCTGAGGTATTGTTCATGCTTTGATTCAGATTTCGGAAAGATCAAAATATTATCAATAAAAACTACCAAAAATTGATCCAAATATGATTGGAAAATACGATTCACGAAATCTATAAATGCTGCTAGAGCTTTCGTCAACCCAAAAGGCATCACTAAGAATTCATAATGATCATAACGCATACAAAATGCCGTCTTCAGTACATCACTATCTTTCACTTTCAACTGATAGTAACTTGAACTCAAATTGATCTTTGAAAAGACAGAAGCTCCTTTTAGTTGATCGAATAAATCATCAATATGGGGTAGAGGGTATCGGTTCTTAATCGTCAACTTATTCAATTTCCAATAATTAATACAAAACCGTATCGATCCATCTTTCTTTTTTACGAAAAGCACTGGAGCTCCCCAAGACGATATACTATGGCGTATAAAGCCACGATCCAATAAGTCTAACAATTGTACTTTTAATTCTTTCAACTCCGTTGGTAACATATGATAGGGAGACATTGACACCGAAGCCGTACCGGGAAACACTTCAATTGCGAATTCAACCTTTCGATCTGGTGGTACTCTTGGTAATTCTTCGGGAAACACATTAGGGAATTCGCAAACAGTTCAAATTTTACTGCACTATCACCAGAATTCAAGCTGATAACATAGGCTAGAAGAGCTTCACAACCTTGATTAAGAAGTTTATAAGCTCAAATTGCTAAAATGATATGAGTTGAACCACTTGTTCGAACACCATTCACCTCAATCATATCACCGCCTTTACTCTGAACAACCAACTTCTTTTTACAATAATCCAAAATCACTCCGTGCTCCGTAAGCCAATCCATACCCAAAATCATATCAAAATCACCAAACAGTATTATCAACAATCAATAGGGAAAGTTATATTCTGTATCACTGATGGGTATCTCTTACACACCTGATCCACTAACATAGATTGTCCGAATGGACTAGACACCACTATTGATACTCTAAACATATTAGATTTTAAACTTCTTGACTTAACCAATTTAGTATTAACATACAAATGCGAAGATCCCGGATTAATCAAAGCACAACTAGATTCTGAATGTAATAAAAAGACACCTGTCACAACGTCATTAGCAGCACCATCCTCACGAGTCCTCACAACATAAGCTCTAGCTGGCGTTCTGGCCTTCATTGATGAGTAACAACATCATTTCCCTTTCTAGCACCCCATTTCAAAAATGAACCATTTTGACTCGACCCATGACCTCTAGGAGCTGGCATAGATCTCTGAGAAGTAACACATGTAGCTTTATCATTCTTCAGACACTCTCTAACAAAATGTACTGTAGATCCACAGTGAAAATAACCTCGAGTTAATTTCCAACATTCACCACGGTGCTTTTTCCTGCAGTGTTCACAATTCAGAATATCAATATCCTTAGATAGACCTTGCATACAACCCATAGACACAGTCGGTTGTCTATCACGATTTCTATCAGTTCTATCAGACTTAAAATTTGATCTCCACCTACCACGAAAATTTTTTGCTCTCTTCGGTTGTGGATTTGAACTCGCAGCTCCAAGACACTTTCTAATAAGGTATTCTCAGTCTTTTTATCAAAACCCAGAACTTGTTCTACCATTCTTGCTCGTTCAATTAGATCCGCAAACTCAGTAATTTTGTGCGATACTAACTTTACTTGCAACTCATTGCGTAAACCACCCAAAAATTGCTTGCAACTATCAATTTTAATCGATACAAACTCAATAGCATACTTACTAAGTCGCAAAAACTCCCGTTCATAATCAACCACAAAAATCCCACCTTGTTTCAATATCAAAAACTCTTGTATTCTATCTTCGATATACAATTCACCAACATATTTCTTTTGAAATTCCTTTTAGAAAAACTTCTAATTTGCCTGAGCTACGGATACGTGGCATGTCACTGACTGCCACTAGGTATATGCTTCTTCTTGCAGTAGAGAAACAACACATATTACATTTTCACACGGGTTGCGTTCAAGTTGTTGCAAGATGCGTTTAGTGGATTCAATCTAAACTTTAGTTGCAGAAGGATCAACCCCTTTCAATCCTAAGAATTCAGCCGCACTGTATCTACGCAACTCTTTAATTAGAGCTCAATGAATAGTAGGTGCAAATGCCGTAGCGGGTGTAGTTCCTGCTACACGCTGAAGAGCATCAACGATAGCTCACGATAGCTCTAAGTAACTGTGAATCATCTCTTTCCTCAATATTACCTCGCTCAACGTTAGGTTGTTGAGTACTAACTAGATTAACACTTAATGTTGCCGATTCAGTTCCATCTAACTCATTGGAGACATCATCTCCGGTATATATCTCTTGATTAACATCGTTATTATAATCATTCGACATTTTCAACTATAAAACAAAAACAAATATATTAGCATCCAAATCCCGACCCAATTCGGCTCAATTATGGCATCTACCTCTAGACTCAATTTAGAGCTAAATTTAGTCTAAGAGTCAGCTATACCTATAAAGCTCTGATACCACTAAATATAATACCCTTAACCCATATCATTCGTTGGAATAGGATTCCGGTGCATTACCGAAATTTACAGATCAAACAGACAAAAATTTCAATCATTTCATAACATATAATATTCACATCAGAAACCAATCAAATTCATAAATATTGTCCTTTATTTGAGCCATTGAGACCCAAAATACGTGTTAGAAATAAGTCGGGACTAATTCGAAAATAGAAATTTTTCAGAATACATTAAAAATTCTCAAACTGTAGGGGTCACATGGCTAATAGACACGCCTGTGTTTTAGATCTTGTGGGCATTCAAAATAGGGACACAAGGTTGTGTCTCAGCCTGTGTCTGTGCCTGTGTAACTCTCTGACTTGGGTCAAACGGCTAAGCTACATGCCCGTGTACCAGGCCATGTACCCTTTTTAAATGGCCCCACATCCCGTGTGCTAGCTGTGTGTCTCACACGATCGAGTCACACGTCCGTGTGTCTGGCCGTGTGGACCTAAAATGTGCACTAAACAACAAATTTACCATTTCTACATGCTTGGACATTAAGCAACTCAAAAACCCATTCATTTAACCATTACAAAACATGATAACACAATCAAATCCAAATTATAAACAAACCAATTTCAATCCATTTTGCCTAGTTCATAAGCACTTAAACACTAACTTAAATTCACATGCACATATCTAGATTTAGTTTAATTTACCATGTCATAATATGGCTTCAAAAACAAGCACAAAATTATATATATACCAAACCAATATTAAACTTATAACCTCATTTACAATCCATCCACGAAATAACTATTATTTACACACTTTAGATACATGCCGACACAAAAGATAGACATCACCACATGAATTCGGGATCATTGTTGGATGTTGAATCGACGATCAAAAGTTAAGTACTTAACCTGCACATAGAAAACAAAACCATACGCTGAATAAAAGTCAGTGGTATTTTTATAATCTAAATATTTAAAGACATAATAATATAATATCAAATATTATTTATAAGCATAATTAAATATTTAAAACCACATTTATTCATACAATGGCATTAGCCATTTAATACTCAATTCATAAATACCATACTCCATTCTCATCACATGCTATATAATAGCTTTTCACAATTTGATCCATATATCATTTAAACAATGACCTATCTATTCCATATTCACTTCTAGTATATAACTCATGTATTCCATATATTTACAACATATTCCACATTTTATTTTCAATTCACTATATCACTTCCATTTTTATATTATGTCAAATCAATATCAATTATAGAAATTTATTATTTATTTACCCTATTAACACGACTCGGACTCGGAAGGATACACGAATCCAACTAATACATCAGTTTGGCACCCAGTGCCTCATAGACTCGAAGTCAAAGAAATCCCTAAACTCTTCCTTCCTATGGCATGCCATCTATATCCGACTCAGCCCGATACCATTAATAGAGTTACATTTTACTTTTCAAATATAACCAATATCCAATATCAAATTTTCATATAATCACATATATACACATTAATTCAATTCAATTTATATAAATTTAATAAATTCGTCACATATCAAATCAATCCATTTCAATTGTAAAACACAATAGTTCTCACCTCCAATACTTACCATATGCAAGAAATCAAAATGCAATAATTTTACAACTTAGTTCGGATTATAGAAATACAAACCAAGAATTCCAAGCTATTCGACGTCAATTTTATCTTTCCCCTTTTTAGTCAAGGATTCCAGTACGATGTTAGCTACAAAATTAAAACAATTAAAATTTATCAATATAACACAATTCAATTTCATATTGAATATTTCAATTTTGACTCAATATTTGACCAAATTTCAATTTAGTCCCTAAACCGAGACTAATTTTTTATTATTCACAATTAATATTACATTTTCATACAAATTCCACTTTAAACTAAATTTAACTATTTATTTTCACTTAAACCCTTAAATTTCAATTTTTTACAATTTAGTCCCTATAACTCAAAATTTATAATTTATTCTACAATTTAATCATTTTTCACTTCTAGCTTAAAATTCTATCAATTTAATCCATATTACTAAACCTATTCAACATTAACAATATTTAAAAACTCAATCAATACTAAAACATGGGTCGGGTAATAATTAACATTTGGGATTTTAAAAACATACTATTTACAAGAAAATGGGACTAAATTGACTAACCAATTGAACTTGGAAACTTTGAAGTCCCTAAGGTTGTGCGTCTATTTCTTCTTCCTCATTTTCTTGTTCTTTCTTTTTAATTTGTTTGGCTTTGTCTTTCTTTATTTCTTTTACTTATTCTTTTATTACTTTTGTTTTATAATAATTATATAATATATATACTTAATACTTAAGATTTCATATTATAATATATCTAAAATAAATTTACAAATATCTTACTTAATGTTGTCGTCCTACTAAAGAAAAATGGTATAATTGCCTATTTAGTCCCTTTAATTATTCTTTAATCTATAATTCAACTTTTACCCTATATGCAATTTGGTCCTTATACCTAATTACTCTTAATTCAAGTAAATTCACTTAACTAAAACCTAATCAACTACACAACTAGCCTCATAAATATTTATAATAAATACTTACGAGTCTGGTTTACGGGAACAAAGTCCAAAAAATACATTTTTCGACACCCCTAGACTATTGGGTCGTTACACTTCGTGACTTGAAAGTTGTTATTTTGGAATTGTTACAAGTTAGGGCTATCATCTCAAAGTTGCCCTCGTCTTATAAAAATTATAGGAAGAAACTTTTTCATATGGCAGAGGACTTCACTATGGAGAAAATACTTAGGCATTTGCGTATTGAAGAGGAAACTTAGAAGCGTGATGCGGTGTATCTTCCCCAAAGTTCTAAAGTGAATCATGTAAGCGAGTCCAAGAACACTCGAATTGGAAAGCGAAAGGCCATATCCGAGAGCAAGGATGTACAAGATAAGAAGAAAAAATCTCACAGTTGCTATAATTGCAATAAGAAAGGACACTACATTAAGGGTTGCAAACTTTTCAAAAAGAAGCAATATGCCAAAATTTCCAAAGCCAATATGGTAGAGGACATGGACCTAGTAGCCATAGTTATGAAAGGGATCAAGAGTTTGGAAATTGGTATGATTATCAAGCTAAACATAGCCATGACCGATAAGTCCTAGAGTTAGTGGCTCGACTCCGGAGCTACTATTTATGTGTGTAATAACAGACAACAATTCAAGAGTTATGAACTAGTAGCAAACCATGAAGTGTTTATGGGCAATTATCAATCGATTAACAAGCTCGATCAAGGGACGGTGGAAATCAACTTCACATTTGGGAAGAAATTGACTTTGACCAATGTGTTTCATATTTTCGATGTGAGAAAGAATTTAGTGTCCACGAGTCTTCTAAGTAATAAGGGGTTTCAAGTTATCCTGGAATCAGATAATTTAGTCTTACTTAAGGGTGATATATTTGTAGGAAAATGATATTATAACGAAGGCATGTTCAAGTTGAGCATTGATATGAATAAAGTTAATTCTTCTGCTTATATTCTTGAATCTTATCCTTTGTGGCATGCGTTTTTAGCATATTTTAATATTAAAAATTTACAATATATGAAAAGAATGGTTAATCAGTCTAAGTAATGATGATTTTGTAGATAAATGTGAAGTTTGCATTAATTTAAAAATTACCAAAAATCCGTCTCCTAATAAGTGAGAAAGGAATTCAAAAGTGTTAAATTTAATCCATTCGGATGCTTGTGGATTAAATAAAAGTCTAACAAGAGGTGGAAAGCGATATTTTATCACTTTTATAGATGAATTCTTTAGATTTACTTATATGTATCTCATGAGAAGTAAAAACGAGGCTTTTGATATCTTTAAAAGTTTTAAAAATGAAGTTGAGAATTTTTTTAGTAAGAAAATCAATGTGCTTCATAATGATAGAGGTGGCGAATATTTTTCAAATAAATTTAATGTATTTTGTGAGGAACAAGATATGGTACATGAGTGTTCTGTGTCTTATATTCTGGAGCAAAATGGTTTCGCAGAAAGAAAGAATCGTGCTTTAATGGATATGGTTAACTCGATGTTGTTAAATGCTAAACTTCTATATAATATGGGGTGAAACATTATTGATTGCATGTTATCCTTAATAGAATACCATCGAGAAAGTACAAAGTATCTTCATATGAGTTATGGAAGGGTCAGACGCCAAACTTAGATTATTTTAAAATGTGGGGGTGTTTGGCCTACTATAAAATTCCCGACCAACATAGAAAAAAGTTAGGACCAAGAGCTATCAATGATACATTCATTGGATATGCCTAATACTCTAAGGCTTATCGTGTTATTGACTTAGTGTCAAATACGATAATTGAAACAAAAGATGTATTCATTAAAAATAAAGTTTTTAATGATTCAACGAATTTGGAAAAAGAATATCAACCAATGATCTCAAGTGATCAAACCAAGAGAAGTCTTTGTGACAATAAGGATAAGGAGCCGAGGAAAAGTCAAAGAGTGAGAAAAGTAAAGGACTTTGATCCTGATTTCTTTTCTTTGCAATCTCTAGCATTCCTTGTTGAGGAAAATAGAGAATATGTAATTAGGAAGATCCCCATAATGTTTAATGTGATTGGTGCTCCAAAATCCTATGGTAAAGCCATGACTTCTAGGGATACGACTTTTTGGAAAGAGGCGATCAATGATGAAATGGATTCAATATTGTCCAACAATACTTGGATTCTAGTTGATCTTCCTCAAGGATCGAAACCTATCGGGTGTAAATGGGTGTTTAAAAGGAAGAATACTCCAACAGGGGTTCTCCAACCTTTAATGCTAGGTTGGTGAAGGCAAAAGGAAGGCCTAGATTATTTTGACACCTATGCAGTAGTGGCTAGGATGACCTTCATTCGAATTCATATAACACTTGCATCTATCCATAAGTTACATGTACATCAAATGGATGCTAAAACAACCCTTTTTTTTTAATGGTGATCTCGAAGATAAAGTCTACATGGGGAAGCCAGAAGGTGTAAGTTGATCAAGTCATTATATGGTTTAAAATAAGTGCCTAACCAGTGGCATGAAAAATCTGACTCGATTATCTTGTCATATAGTTTTTTACATAATGGTGCAGATAAATGTATCTACATTAAATTCATCGATAGGTATAGTGTAATTATTTGTCTTTATGTAGACGATTTGTTGATTTTGGGGACAAATATAGAAGGTGTTCGTGAGACCAAAGAGTATCTAGCCTTGAATTTTAAGAGGATGGATCTCAATGAAATAGATACAACTCTAGGTATAAAGGTGAAATAGAATGAAAGGGGTTCTGCAATAAGCCAATCTCACTACATTGAGAGAGTATTGGAAAAGTTCAAACACTCCATACAATTCAAACTTCAAATTAAGTGAGAATAATGGTAGGACTATAACGCAACTTGACTACGCTAGTGCAATTAGAAGTCTAATGTATACAATGCATTGCACTAGACCTGATATCGTATTTGCTATGTGCAAATTGACGAGATTTACAAATTGTCATAGTACCAATCATTGGAAAGAAATTTGTAAGATTTTTGGCTATCTTAAGAAAACAAAAAATTTGGGATTATTCTATAGTGATTATCTCGCAATACTAGAAGGTTACTCAGATGCAAGTTGGATTACAAGTCTAAGTGACAATAAGTCCACATCGGGATGAATTCTATAGTGATTATAGCTTTGGCAGCTACTAGAAGGAAACAGAATGACTAAGAGATCTCTAGCTAGATATAAAGTTGTGGCCACAACATAGGTTCACCATTTTCGTATATTGTGATAGTGAATCCACCATGTCTCAAGTGTACAATAAGGTGTACAATGGAAAGTCTAGACATTTAATTTTGAGACATGAGTATGTGATACAATTGATTGGGGACGGTGTGATAACTGTTACCTATGTTAAGTCAATTGGCAATTTAGTGGATCTATTAACAAAAGGTTTGTCAAAAGATTTGGTTAAGTGTAACACCCCTAAACTCGGCCTAGACGTTATGGCCGAATCTGGCGATGTCACATGGCATGGATTTTGAAATCGAACTCCTTAAGTTAAAATCATTCCAGTTAAGTAACCTTTAATTAATTTGAAAGAAATCACGCACTAGATGCTTTGTTTCAAAACTTGTTCTTTTTAAGCGGAAGCTGTTGTAATTAATTAATTTAGGAGAAATTCATTTAGGTTTAAGAAATTTTTAGTTTTAGGAAAACTGGGTTTTGTTGAGGTTCAGTTTAAATAACCATAAAACAATATAAAGTTTTGAAATAAAAACCAAATAGTCCAATTCAAGGATTTTATCAAAAACCCAAACAAGTAATAAATAGGAAAAATTTGTGAAAAACGGACTAAGATTTTATGTGTGACCACTGAAGATCCTCTGTTGCTCCGATCCATCAAGTCTGGAGATTACCTGAACAGATTAAACAAAAAATTGAGTTTTCGTAAACTCAGTATGTAATCCCCACAATAATCATACATACAGAATACACATCAGATGCCATAAATTAACAGTCAGGAGCTGGAGCCCTTTATAGAATTAGTTAGGGCCTTAACCCATCAGATACAGAGTCAGATACAACTTAGGGCCTTAGCCTATGTCAGATACAATATGCAGAAAGAATATCAGAATCCTACCTACCAGCCTCTAGACACCATCTTCATCCAACCCTACACAACATATGGGGATAAAATCGACCTACCCATCCCTATATACCATGCTGTACCGTAATGCAGCACATAATCAGATAACAAATTTGGCCTTGGTTGTGTGCATCACACTGCCTAGCCCAGAATCCCACACACCCATGTGGTTCTCCCGTATGGGCCTACACATCTGTGGGGCCCACACAGCCTAATAGGTGGAGCCCGCATGTCGTACACGACCTCGCTAGCCATTATACGGTCGTGTCATGTGCCCGTGTCACGTGTGCATGGCTAGGTTCGTCGATCACGGGTGACCACACGGGCGACCACACACCCATGTGGCATTGACAGAATCATTTTTCGGCTTTCACTAATTCTCATGTTCTGTGTTTTCGGGTACACACCTATGTCAGTATTGATGCCTAAACACTCCCGAGCACTCCAGAACCTAAAGTCGACAATCCAAAGCCCAATTTTAGTCACTTAAATCATCTTTCAATAAAAAACATAACAATACTGACTATTGATACTCTAACAAAACCTCACATTCGATCAAGACGAAGAGCTCTGCACCTTTAAAACGGTAATGGCTGATCTCCAGCCCCTCGACCACTACTTAAAAACCAACTGAAACCCCTTTTAATCAATATTCAGAGAAAGAAACAATTTAAGGCTAAACGAAGACCAAAACTTATTGAATGAGTGAACTACGCTGTGCAACCAATACGAGTTGGAAACGAAATTGAGAATAGGAAAGAAAAAGAAAGGTAAATTTCGGCAAAATATGAAAAATCAAAGGGAAAAATTCGACAGAGTTGGGGGAAACAAAACATCAAAAGATAAGTTTAACCCCCAATCCACTACCCCCACAATATCCTCTCAACAATTGCCCACTATCAGAATTTCACCTCCCCTCAAAATCTTCCACACTTCTAGTACATCCAGAAGCAAAAAGATATTACACTCATTGTTTCCACTAAGATTTGAACACAAGACCTCTATCACCCTATTCTAATATGTATTTGCAAACAATAAATATAAGCCTATTGACTAGGGATAGGGCTTTAGTCTTAAAAATACAAAATTTGCCCAAGCTTGAACTTGGGACCTCACACACACACCCTAGAACACTTAACCACTGAAGTAAATACACACTTGTGTCATATTTAATCAAAACATAAATTAAAAACTTGGGGCGTTACATTAAGAATACCACCACTAAGATGGGATTAAAATCATTCTAACCGCATCATTGATAATGGAAACCCTACCTTGTTTTAGCCAAAAGTTAGTTTTGAGGTTCAAAGGGTAATAACAAGTTATCGAATGACAATGTGCACTAAGAATCATGATTTAGTGTTTATGTTTTAGGAGGATAAGTTTTACTCTTAATGGATGAACATTAGTTGTCATGAAATCCACCTATATGGACATGAAGTGGAGCTGCTTCAAGGAGAGTTTCTTTATGGTTTTCTCTCGTACATGTTCATGAAACGGGATAAGCACATGGCCATAATGGTGCTACTCTAATACTTTATGGTTATGTGTGAAATTTTTCCAGTATTGACTTTAAGAATGATGGTTCAAGCGGTAAGTCACCATTCATTTTGTTGATACTTTAAAGAGTTTGTACTAAAGGAAGGTTCAATTTGCGGATACCCTTCTTTATGCATAATCGTTGTGTACTTATTTTTTGGAATTAGCAATCTAGTGGGGGATTGTTGGAAATTGTAGCTTGCAAATTCATAATTATTCATGAGCACTTATTAGAAAGTGATGATTTATTCAAAGGATACATTTGATTTCATGAAACATGTTTTTCTAAAATATTAAATGGAAATCAAATGTAAAGGGTTGTGACTCTTTAAAATAGTGTTCATTAAGTGTATATAAATAAATGGTCTATGGCGCTCACAAATATATTATAATCAAATCAATTTTAAAAATTAGAGTAAAAGTTGAGAAATTCCTCGATTTTGCTAATTAAAGGAAATTCAAAAACTTCATTGTATTCTGGGAGGACCTTTGTCTTAATCCTTTAGCAACTTTATATTGGGGCAAATAGTTCTCATTGGAAAGCATCACCCGCGCCTCAAAGTCTACTGTTTAATTTAATATCGTCTCCGGCTCTATCTTCTCCACTCAAAATCTCCAACAGGGAATCCATAGAACGAGTTAATGCGATAATAAGGATTTTAATTAGAAAGAAATTCCAATTAATCAACGTAGAGTCAGTTGCTTTTATGCTCGAAAAAGATATTATCATAATTTAGGGATTTCTACAGATCAATGTGCGAAGTAAAGAAATTGCGTAATGTAGATTGATAGTGATAAATGAAATCTAGGTGAATTCTTTCCTGGTTATTATTTCGCTTCTTGATTGTTACTCGATTACTTTCCTGAATTGTTCTTTGTTGTGTCCGTTAGTTAATTAATTTAGTTAATTTTAGTTTTTAATCAATCGCTCGAATGGTTAGGTTAAATAATAGAAAGACGATAATCACTATTACTTTTAGTCTTTGTAGGAACGATATTTGTATTCACCGTAACTGTACTATTAATTAATAAGTGCACTTACCTTAATCAAATTTTTAATTATTTTCACAACACATCAAAGAAGCAAATGATAAGGTATGTTTTCAAGTTTATATAAAGAACTCAATTACTTCGTTTATAAAAGCATCTAAGTATTGAGTATTCAATATATTTGACTTTTTCTAATCCCTCTTTTTCTATTGTTTACAGTATTTTCTCTTGTATTTATGCTTAGAGATTTTGAGAGGCGTAATTAAATATTTTGCTTTGGAAATACGGGTGTACTTCAGGTTTTTGGGTTGAGAGAATAGTTTATGAATTATAATAATTTTCACATTGTAATTTCTCTTCGTTGTTTTTGTTTTTATAATGATCGTGATTTTTTTTTTCAATTGGGGAATTTTTCACTTAAATTTTTGTGTATATTTCTTTCAATTTTATTTTTTTTATCTTTGAACATCAAAATATTACAAATGCCAAAAACAAAGGTTATCGTAATAGAAATCGAATTTATTTTAAATATAACTCTTTTGTCACTTCGCTTATGAATTTTTTTAATGAACACAAATAATAAAATTTTAAATGATATGACGTAAAATTAAAAATAGAACTATTTTATTTTTCGTCATAATGTTTTATTAAATGATATGAGATAAAAAATAATCATAAAACTATTTCATTTTCTTTCATCATAATGTTTTATCAAATAAAATATCCTGTCATTTCAATTGATGTAGCATTTTGTTCATGTCATGTAATTTTTATTTTTTTAAATTACAAAATTATTCTAATCACACATTTTGTGAGATAATTCTTTCAATAATTAATTTTAATCAAGTTTATTTCAAAATAAAATGAAATACTAAATTTGCACCCAAAAATTAATAACAAATTTATATTGTCGAAGACAATAGAGTTATAAATTTGTTTTACCCCGCCAAAAAGTTAGGGTATAATAGTAAGATATATTATATTTTAATGAGAAAATATAAATTTAAATTTTGAAATGAAATTATTAGGAGGAGTGTCCATAAACGCCAAACATGAAAAATATAAAAATAAAACTGTCTTTACCTTTTGTTTCTTTGTTTGCGTACATATATACTAGATTATGGTACACCCACTATATAAGTGAAAATTTTATGTAACAAATTTAAAACAAAAATTGATATAATTTTAGTCAAAATGGTAAACTTGAGTTATTAAAAATTATAATGTTTTAGATTCCAATCTCATCATGTGCAAATATTTTTTGTATTTTATATAAAAATAAAATTATCCTCAAAATAATATCTTATGCTTTGTCAAAATATTTTTGTAAATTTTTCACAAATCGATTTAAATCCAAGGATTACGGTAATAATTGTATTGCATGAAAATTACTTATTTAAAATATAATTATACGTGTAAAAATAATATCCACTAAATAATGAAACATATGATTTGAAATTAATAATATATATATAATATGTACAAAGTTAAAATAAAATAAATTAATTTAGATTTTGAGTAAAAAGAATCTTAAATAGGTAAATACAGTTGGTTAAGAATATTAAATGTATTCCAATTTCTTTCTGGCTTGTATTGCCATTATTTACAGCATGTTAAAATGTTATAACTTATTTTATGTATAAGTAGGTATTTTAGTCATTTCCTCAACTAAATTAGTGTCACAAGTTAATCCGACATCAACTAATTAGTCAAGGGTTTAAAGTTAGTAAAGATATAGCAATGTGAATGAAAAACCTTCTTATGTACAAGTATTAAAATTTATCTCAAAGTAGAATTAAATCTTTGGATGAAGTAGTAAATTTAAGGTTTTATAGATGCTAGTACCATAGGTTCAAATTTCACTATATGTAATTTTTTTAAAAAGATAGAAATGTATTCATAATAATATAAATTATTTTGTATATAATAAGGTATTTTAGTTATTTCTTTAACCGAACGATACCAAATTAACTCGTAAGACTAATTTAATCAATAAATTCATATTACGATATAAATCTACTTAAGCTTGTAATTTCTTATTAAAACATTTGTATGCAAATGTTTATTATTCTCTTCCAGGATGTATTGAATATGTTTGCAAGAATGTAGTAATCTATAATGAATATCAAATTTTCAAAAATTTAGAATTGGTATTAAACTTTAAAACCTTATTAGGATTATAACAAATATGTCTCGTTTGGTTACGAGGTAACAATCGAAGAAAAAGCTTATTTATTACGTATGTATTATAATAGTTAGATCGATATAAAATAAAGAATAGTTAGTACAAATTTAAATTTGAAATTAGAAAGATGAATAATAATTCTTATAAAAAATAAGGTCTTTTCAAAATAAGCGAAAAATTTTCTTTCTCTTTACTAAATATAAATCATGAGAGTGACTAAATATAATCAATTGAATCAATTTATTGCTAATCCATATGCTAAAACATGTATAAAAAATAATATGCCTACCAAATATAACATTACATCTTTATGCCAAACTTGATAGTAAATACAAATCGAGTATAATATGTAGTCGATTTTAAACACATTTGTTCCATTGTTGTGTAGCTTCACCTCAATTCCAACTCAAAACATGTTTTCTTGGTACAATGCTACAAACTTGGAAAAAGTGGTGTCACAATCTATTCTTTAAAATTTTCCGTGATATTGTGCTCACGAAGCTGCTGCGACATGGGCAAAAATTTGGATGGATGAAGATTAAGCTCTAATATTAAAGGCTTGAATTTGATTCAAAATGTTCTCTACTTTATATTATATTTTTTATTTTATTTTATTTTATATATTATATAAAATCACATATAAAACCAATCTAGTCATGAACACCTCTTAGCTCGGAATTTCTTAAAAAAATAGGGTCAAGAAAACAACATGTGGGTTTCAAATCCCAGGCTGTTTGCAAGAAAAAGTAGATGCAGCATATATGAAACAAGCATTATGTAAGTATTACATAAGGATGACAAAGGCATTCATTTACATGTGAACCCTGGGCTGAGGCAATGAATGGCCCGCCACGGTGGGCCTACAAAGGTGACAGCAATGCACCCCCACACCCCACCCTCCCCGAAATGCAGTGTTGGTAGTAAAAGCCCTTTCAGGCTTTTATATAGGAAAAAAGAAAGAGTCTGACTTGACACCTCTTTAGGACAAAAGTCTCATTGGAACCTTTCGAAAGGAGCCACTGCATGAGACAAACCAGCATTAACAACACCCCCTGCAATATGCTTGTACATGAGTCGGTCAAATTAAATTTATATCAAATTTATATATCATATTAATATTATATATTTTTTGTTAAAATCGTTTAACTTGGACTCTATTTATATTTCTGAATCATTAATTAATAGAAGATTAATGAAGATTTTTAACAAAAATTTCATATATATATATATATATATTTTGTTATGGTATTTTCTGTTACCAACCCGAAACTTGAATACAACTTCGAACTACCAACCTATAGCTCGAGTAGATGAGGAGGAACTTTGGCCTCACAAGGTAGAGACATTAAGGCTCACGGGGAGAGCTCGCGAGCTAAGTTTGCATATTCCTAGGTGTTTGTAGGCAAAGGGTGTGAAATCAACTGAGTGGTTCGATGAACACGTGTTAAGTCTAGAACAGTATACATGTTGGTATGCATAGAGTTTACCTAAAACGTCATTTCGATAAATAATAATATTTTATAAATATCCGATTCTCCTCACTAAAAAAACACATTAAACACTCAATATATATAATATAAAAGTTGTTCAAGAATCAAATAAAAATTAATATCTATAGTTGAGTGGCATTCATTGAGAAGGGATTAATGAGGAATCAATGGCCATCGTATTGAAAATGTTTTTAGGGTTTAAATTTTCACAAATGATCTGTGATGAAATTAATTGGAAAGGTACAAGATGGCAAATAATATTGAAAAACTAGCCAAGAAGAGTCAAAATGAAAAGGACATTGCATTAAACTACAAAATCTAATAAAATTGAAAATAATAAAAGATAATTTACAAGTGTATGGCTCCAATCAGGCATGTTTGAAAATTAGAGGTATTTATAAGCTCTGATAAGTAAAGTTTAAATTGATTTTGTGTATAATTTTAATATCATATATATTTATTCAAGTTCGATATTTTATCTTAATTCATTTATATTGATAAATGATTAATTTAAAATCATTTCTGTCCACTAACAATTTTTTTAAACTTTTTAAATAATATAATTAGTTTTATTTAATATTTAGTAATTATCAAAATTCTTTTTTTAATAAATATCTAACATATTTTAATATACATGTGATATAAAAAAAAAAAGACAATATATATTATAAACTTGAAAATGAGTCGGATTAAGTCAAGTTTAAGATTTGAATATTAAAAATCAAATTTAACTTATACTTTTACTTAAAACTTTTTAAAAAAAATTTATACAATACTTAGAACTAGCCATAACCCCTTCTCAACCCTTAAAAAAGAGGATAATTCGCTTTAACGCACTGAAATCCACTTCCTCTACACTGATAATAAACTCATGTGAATTGAGCTAATAAGTAGGATAACCCAACCATTGATGAGATGGATTAATTTGCATATGGTGTCGGTTATCTGTCTCAAAATAGCGAATAAGCATTACAATTAAGTCCCATGGACATGGGAAACACCAAAAACAGTTCAATTCAAACGGCCAATTCCCTATCATAACAGCTGGGAGTGTCCCATGTAAGTACATATTAATTATGATTGAAGATTAGGGTTTTCCTTTTTGTTTTTTTTTTTTTTTTTTTAAGTCAGTCTTTTAAAGAGTTTATAAACATAAGTATAAGTAACGTATAATATATATTGGATTAATTAAAATTGAAATTGAAATATATAACTTGGATCATTGAAATCTTAAAGTCTCATCATTGACCGAAATAAATTATAATTATACGAGAAATTACAATAAGAATTAATAATTAGACGAATAGTATCATAAAATAATTAAATAAATAAAACATTAATTGAATAATTAATTTAACTTAAATCACAAACTAAAATCTATTTGGACAACTCAATTAAAATAAATCTAAATCAAATTTATACACCATGAAACTTAAATACGAGACCTCAAAATTTTCAAAAGCCTCATTAATATAGATTGAAATTAGGGTATGATGTGTCACATGAGTTTTGTTTGCTGATATCCATATATTTTAAGCATACTCAAATTTTATATGTTTCTCTATATATGTTTGGAAAAGTAATACACGTCTATTTTCAAATATGTGTCAAACACTATAATATACAAAAGATTTAAAAGATTACATGAAATAGTTACATCAATATATATTACTTTCATTCAGTATTAAGGTAATCATTTTAAAAAATCGTCTATTTATTATGCATCACATGTAATAATTAAATAAAAAATTTGACTCAATTGTTGTTATAATAGATTTTCGATTTAGTAAAAATAAAATTAAAGTAAAATAATTTATCGAATGCCATGGTAATTGATAATGATAAGGTTTAATTTATGTACTATTTTACACAGAAGATAAAACATATATTCCAAATCAATTAATTTAAGTATATGATTTTTAATTTGGTTGATATTATTATTATTGAAATAATTTAAAATATATATGTTTAAATGTATTTAAATTTGTAATTGTTGATAATACAATGTAGGTAACCTCACATTGGTTGAGGAAAGGCTTTTAAGAGGGTTTAAATATAGTCTTATCTCTTATTTTTATTGAGCAATTAGGGGTTAAAGGCCTAACACATATGTGCTGTTGCTCGACCTATGTTTGTGTCTTGAAGTGTCTACGACCTGTACCATGCATATTATTTGAGTGTATAAATATTGAAGTATTACCCTAACCATGGAGGGCGAGCCCATATTTCTTGATTTGATTTTAATAGGACTCCTTAATATAATTTATATAATATAGACATCCTTTCGATACTTCAAATCTGAGTAAAATGCCCCCAGTAACCCAGCGGGAAACTTGGACATTGTATAAGAGAGAACAAAAAAAACCCAAGTAGGCATAGAACATTTCTTCAGGTGTGGGGTGGGCAAACTTTTGAAGGCTTGAACCATTTTAAAAAATGGTGTTGGACCACCACCCAGAGGCCCAGCAGCCTGGTTCTTGTAGTACCATAGTCCATTTGTCCATTGACAAATGTTGAAATTATAATTTGGTTTTTCTTTGGTTTAAAGGGTATAAAAAGTTTTTAATTTTTTTCAAGAAAAGCAATTAAGTTTATTTTTTTACTCAATTGAATACTTAAACTTAAAAAAAAAAAAAAGCAATTAAGTCTCTTTTTTTTTTTTTTGCTCTCAATTGGATACTTAAATTACCAAAATACATAAAAAAAGGCTCTCAAACTTTTTCAAAAAAGCAATTAAAGCCCTAATTTTTTTTTGTACTCAATTGTCAAAAAAATGCATTAAAAAAGGCCATTTAACTATTAACTTTAATGGTTGACCGTTAAAGCAAACCGTCCCTAATTTTTTTAGTTAAAGTCATCATGTGTCACAACTACAACGTGACATGTGGCAAAAAATGATAAAAATAAAAATCTATAAAAGTTATAAAAGTTATTAAATTTTAATAAAAATCTAAGAAATATTTATCTGTTATTATTTTAATAAAATATAACAAATATTTATTTTTATTAAAAATTAGAAAAAGATTACAAAATTGTAAAATTTTATAAAATTCGTAAAAATATAAAATATATAGAAATATAGAAAAAAATAGATAAAATTTTATAAAGTTGTAAGAAAATGATAAAAAATGTAAAGAATTATAAAATTAGTAAAAGAATTATAAAAATTATAATCCTAAAAGAAACATTTTATCATTTTTCGCCATATGTTACACTACATTGCGACATGTGATGACTTTAACTGAAAAAAAAAACTAGGGATCATTAACTTTAACAGACAACAATTAAAGTTAATGGTTAAAGGGTCTTCTGATGTAACAACCCAAAAATACCTATTTATGTTATTATTATTATTTGACAAATATCCGTCAACTTTAGTGGTTATGTGTTCTGGGAGTGTTTAGGAGATCCCAAGTTCAAGCCTCGACTTGGGAAAATATTAAAATTTTTAAATGATTGAAGCCTTAGCCTGGCTTACAGGGTTTAAGTAGAGTTGTTTGTAAAATAATGTCAGAATGGGTCTATTGGACTGGTGGTTAAGTGGAGTGTTGGTGTGAGGGAGGTCTTGTGTTTGAGTTTGTACTTGGGTATTATTTTTGCTGCTAATGCCGTGTGGTTGTTTGAGAGGGACTAGAATACTGAAGTAGTTGAAACGGATGTGGTTTAGTAGAAGCAAAATAGGGGATTTGGGAGTTACTTAGTTATTTTTCTTCTCTCCTGTAAAAAGTCTTTGTTGTTTCCATCTCCATTTTTTTTTCCTTTGCTACCAAATTCTACCTTCCCTCTTGCTGAATCCACTTTTTTTCTTTCCTTTCCGTTTTCAACTTTGTTTTCAATTTGTCATATTGCGCAACATAGGGTCACACTCATTCAGTAAGTGATGATGTGCTTTAAAATTTCAATTTTTAAATTATTAATTGGGGAACCTTTGTTTAACTGTGTTGACAGCCGAAAATCAGGTGTGAGGGACTGTGCTGGTGCCGAGTTATAGAGGGAAGCGTCCATAGTTCGTAAGGTAAGGGTTTTTTGCTTGGAAGAGGACTTTTCGTTTTGGGGTTAAGTTTAATTCGAGCATTTAAGTGACTAATTGAGAGAAATGTTTGTCAATAATAAGTTTTGGAGTGCTCGTAGTGGTTTTAACTTTGAATCGAAACCAGGTGTGTACTCGATTGCACAGAAAATGAGGTTTTGGCGAAAGCCAAAAACCTCACTGTCGACGCCACATGGGGATGTGGTCACCCATGTGGTAGGCCGTGTGCCCTAACAAGGGTATGTGATCGATAAGGCCAGGTCATATACACCAGACACGACTGTGTGATGGCCAGGTACGCCGTGTGCGACACATGGGCTTGATCGATTTAGACCGTGTGGGTAAGACAAGCATGTAGGATTCTGGGCCAGGCTGTATGATCCACACAGCCAAGGCCAAATTGGGCCGTGTGGGCCACACGAGCGTGTGAGCCTGTAACTGCCGAATTTTGGGCTCAGTCAGAATGGTGGTTTGGAGACCACCAATCTGAAGCCAAATAAATTATTTTATTATTATTTTAGAGTTATATCATGTTTATATTAGTGCATGAAAAATTTGGTGAAGTAATTTTAGCGATTTCATGCTTAATTACGAAAAAGGACTAAAATCGCATATAATGCAAAAGTCTTGATTTGATAGCTAAGGGTGTTAAATTGCCATGAAACTTAAATTGGGGGTCCTTAAAGGGCAATTAGAACCTTTAGAGAGGCTTTGCTGGCCATAAGACAAAGAAAATAAGATAGTCAAAGTGTTAGGTATTTGATGACCTAATGTGTGATAAAATAATACCCTAAAGCCTAGCTTTCATCTTTTTCATTCATTCTTTCTTCTTTACTGAAAATATCAGCCATAGGAGGGTTTTGGAATCTTGAAAAATTTCAGCCACTTAATCTCCCTACAAGTAAGTGGTTTTGATGACTTTTTTTTTTATAATTTTTGTATTTTTGGAACCCTTGTAGCATGAGCTTTCAAATGAGGGGATTATTTTGCAAAATGGTTGAAAGTCTAGGGTTTTACCATGAGTGTGTTCATGTTGTTTTCTGAAGTTTTGTGGAAGAAAATGAATCATGGTTGTAAAATAAACAACTTTTGTGAAGAGACTTCTCATGAAAGCCCTAATAGGACCATTTTGTAAAGTTTGTAAAATAGATAATAATGTTGTGAAATATTGGAAATTTGGGGTTGTCATAAGAGTAATAAATGGTCAGTTAGGTTTGGTTAAGTAGAAAATGTGATAAAAATCAAGTTTTGGGTCTAGGGGTAAAATGGTCATTTTGTGAAAGTCTAGGGGCAAAATGGTCATTTTGACCTATTATGCATTGTGAAATATTGGAAATTTGGGGTTGTCATAAGAGTAATAAATGGTCAGTTAGGTTTGGTTAAGTAGAAAATGTGATAAAAATCAAGTTTTGGGTCTAGGGGTAAAATGGTCATTTTGTGAAAGTCTAGGGGCAAAATGGTCATTTTGCCCTATTATACATTGTTGAATACCTAGATTGACAAAAAAATTAAAATTGTGAATTTTTATCATTATAGATCAAGAATTACAAAATCTGAACCTAGACAGAGGGAAGGCCAAGCAAGTGGACTAAAATCGGCTAGTTGCCTACATTTTGTAATCCGAGGTAAGTTGTGTGTAAATAATGCAACTATTATCATGTATGAATGAATGAATTTTTATAGCATAAATTATTTGATTGTGGAAATGACTAAGCATGATGAGAATTGAAGTAGTAGAACTCTCAGTTGAGCCTTAGGAATCTTCGAATATTCATGCCAAGACACTTGGGTCATTTGTGTGCTAGCGTAAGACATGTCTGGGACATGCATCAGAATTGAGGCGAAAGCTAGTGTAAGACATATCTAGGACATCATCGGCCTCGCTAGATACAAGCTAGTGTAAAACCTGTCTGGGACATGGGGTCAGCTTGTTGTGTGTCAGTGTAAGACCTGTCTGGGACATGGCATCGACACCGACAGATGAGAGTTAGTGTAAGAACATGCCTGGGACATGGCGTCGACATCTTAACCCATGTTAGGGCTATTGAGTATCTGGTGGCATTCCAAATGGTTCAACAAAAGGTTTATGATTTATATCGAAATGAGAAAAGTTATGATAATGTGATGAGTGGTACATGTACCTAATTGAAATGTATGAGATATGGGCTCAATGTATGCAATATGAGTCGTATTGGATGGTGATGAGTAAGTTGTATTTACATCTATTTATGGTATTCATGAATAAGCTATAAAAGTTTAGGAGCATATTGCTTTATGAAAAGTAGTTGTTGTTTATTTTCATGCAACTTACTAAGCTTTATGCTTACTCCCTCTCCTTTCCATTTTCTTATAGTGCTGCCTAATTAGCTCGAGGATCATCGGACATCGAAGGCATCGATCACAATATCATCTGAAGCACTTGGTATAGTTAGAGCTTTTATTTTGATTATCGTAAGTATAGGACCTTGACTTTTGAGTTTTGTGTCACTGTTAATTGGCCAAATATGTTGGCCCGATCTAATATTTGATCTATTTTGTATAAGGCCATGAAAAATGGCTAATATTGAAAGTAATTATATGAATGTAAGCTAGTCTTTCATGAATATGAAATTGTTGGCATGATTGATTTTATGAAATGTATGTAGGCCTTAGCTATGGTTGTTTAGTTGAGAAATCATATTAAGTTAGATTTTGATATGTTGGTTGGTCTTAGCTTGTGTTACAAGGTGGCAAAGGCTTGGTAGGTAGCCTTATATTATCCACACAGGTACACACACAGGCGTGTGTCTAGGCCGTGTGTGACACACGGTCAGTTCCATAGGCGTGTTATTCAGTCGAGTGTCCACTGCACGTAAAATTTGCTAGTCAGTATGCATAGTCGTAAACACACGAGCAGAGACACGGCCATGTGTCTCAGCCGTGTGGAGGACACAGCCTCTGGCCACGGACGCGTGCCTTGGCCGTGTACCCCTTATTGGATGCTGACGTCAGAAACAAAATATCAATGTTTTTAAACACGGGCATATCATGGCTGTGTAAGGGACACGGGCGTGTCATGGCCGTGTAAAAACCCCTGTAAGTTCGAATTTAGAATTTAATTCACACGGGCATAGGACACGGGCGTGTCCCTAGATGCTTAGGCCGTGTATGTCACACGGGCTATCAGCACGACAATGTTATAATGACCACACGGGCATGTTGCCCTTCCACACAAGCGCGTGCCCTGTCTTAAGGGTCATTTTTATTAAGTCGATTTAAGAACCTAAGTTGGTTTCGAATGGGTTCTAATGAATGTTTGAGGCCTCGTAGGCCCATATTAAGGAGATTTAACAAAGTTCAAAAAAGTTTTAAATTTGATCAAGTTTTGGTGACTCGAAAACATTTAAATGCATGTGTTTAAGTTTAGTAAAGCCTAGTATTCCGTCCCGGCATAGGGCATGGTTATGAGGTGTTATAGAGCCCACACGGGTAGACAACATGGGCTTGTGAGCCTATTTTCACTACTTTGTTGGCAAGGTTGCACGGGTCAGTTAAGACGACTATGAACCTACTGTTGGTATGATAAGCTTACCTAGACCCCCAATTGAATAAAATGACTGTATGATTGATTTATATGTATACATGTTATCGAGCACGATGATGTTTCACTGAACTAATATTGTATGTACTGTTACCATGTTATAGCATGCCATAACTGTATATTGCATTGCATTAGGTTGGGGTTGATTTTGTTCGGAGGAAGTGTACTAAAAGGCCTCGAGCCTAATTTACTGGCAGCTCAGCTGCAAATTATCTTCTAGTTCCGCACTCAGTACTTCTTAGAGTGTTAGGATGGGTGGTTGATTATATCCCCACATTGAGTGTAGGGTTGGATGGAGATGGTGTGTAGAAGCTAGCTGGGTAGGATTTTGTGATTGCATATCTATTACTGCTACTGATACGTTGATGGGCTAAGGCCCAACTGCATGACTGATCCTATACTGAGATGGGCTAAGGCCAAACTAAAACCGATACGATTACTAAAAAGGGTTTTGGCTCAAACTGTGATCATGTGCATACTGTCTATTTGTTTATATGGGGATTACACACTAAGTTACGCAAATTCACCCTTTCGGTTTAATCTGTACAGGTAATCCCCAGACCTGACGGATGGGTGCAGCAGAGGACTCAATAGTGGCCACACGACTCCTATCTAACACTGTTTCATACTTATTTATGACTTTAAATTTTATTTGGGTATTTATTGTAAAAAAATATGGCCTCTATGAATTTTTACTTTAGTTTGGGATTTCTTATTGGTTATGGTTTATAACTGCTAGAATTAGGAAAACTCGGGTTTTCAAAAGAAACAAACGTTTTACCAAAATACTCACAAATACGCAAACCGTTTTAAAAGCTTCTGCATTGAATAAACGATTTGGAAACTTTCGATTGAATAAATAACACAATTTTAGAATTAAGAAGTAATAATAAAAAGTTTCTAAATGGAAATTGTTTTAAGCAAAGTTACGGTTTTTAAACACACTACCATGTGGCAATGCCCAATCCAGCCATAGCGTCTAGGCCGGGTTTGGGGTGTTACATTTAGTGGTATCAGAGATGGTTTGTAAAACTCGCCTGTGGATGTGGGTTTTAAGACCTGATTTTTCGAGAACTGATTTCTAAATGCTTTACTGAAAATATGGTATACCGAGTCTTTGGCGCCAATCCAGTAAGTTTTCTGAAACTGTGAATTGATCTAAAATTATTTTGATAGTATATCCTGAAACTATTGTAGGTAGTATATACTAAGACTACTATAGATAGGCTGTATTGAAAACACCCCAAATAAAGTATATTGAGACTGTAGAAAAACTTATAGACATTGATTGACACTGTGATGTACGAAACATATTTTACACTTCTAATACTATTTTCATAAAAGTATATGTTAATAAAGACTGAAACTGTTAATACAGATAGAACGCAATTAGAAAAAGAGCACCAGAGGTATTCGCGGACAAGGAACAAAAGGCCGTGGTAGAGGCCGTGGGGGTGCTCGAGCTGGATCTTCGTCATCTGGCAATCAGCCTAATTTGGATACTTGTGAGACACCGGCTTCACCTATAACTGAGACTGGGTCTCATGATCGAGCGGCTGGGGACGACGCACTGTCCTAGGCCATGTTGAGGATTTTACAGAGAGTCGCTGGGCCCAATATTGCAGCTGGAGGCTGCGAGTTAGTTGTAGAATAACTCTGGTCTAACGGAGCTGAGCTTTTCATAGGTATTGCTGAAGTTGCCCCTAATGTGGTTGAGTATTGGATAGAAGCCACCGAGAGGATTATGGACGATCTGGACTGTACCCCCGAGCAGAAAATAAATGGTGCTATGTCGCTACTACATAATGAGGCATATCAATGGTGGTTCATTATTAAGGAGGCCACTCAGCTCGATCGACTGACCTGGGAGTTCTTTAAGACCACTTTCTAGGGAAAATATGTGAAGGCCAGTTATATGGATGCCCATAGAAGAGAGTTCCTAAATCTGACTCAGGGAGATAGATCAGTTGTAACGTCCCCCTACCCGAGACCGTTGCTGGAGTCAAGCAGGAGACATTACAAAACTTATCTTAGCACTTAAACAGTTTTCGTAGTAAACTATCCATCTGCGTCACGGTCGCTAAAAAAATCATATCTCGAGTTATGAAACTCGAAATCCAATTCTATAAATTTTCCCTGAAACTAGACTCATATCTCTACTTACTAATTTTTTTCTAGAATTTTTGGTCCGGCCAATTAGTACAGTTTATTAGAAGAATTCTCCCCTGTTTCAGGGTTTGGCTACTCTGACCCTTGTGCACTACGAATCAAATTTCTTCCTTTACAGAAATCCAATGACTATGCCATTTGTTTCAATTAAAAATAGACTCAATAATAAATCCATAAAAATAAAGCTTGAGTCCTAATTCTTAATACACAATTTATGGTAAATTTCTAAAGTCAGAACAGGGAATCTAGAAATTGTTCTAACCCTGTTTCACCAAAACGTAAATATCTCATAAAATACAACTCTTTTACCTATTTTGTTTCTTCCATATAAAAATAGATTCATTAAGCTTCAATTACATATTTTATTCATCATCTAATTCACTTTATACTATTTTTGGTATATTTTCAAACTTGGACTACTGTTACTGTCCAAATCTATTTTAGTATAAAATGTTGATAACTAAGTTTATAACATCTTCATTTCTTCTCTCTACAACATTTACCAACAATTCCTCTTATTACTCTTCACTAACATATCAAAACATACCATACTTAAGGTTTTGGTAACATTTACAAAACATACCAAAATATCAATTAACAACTTAGATACTTTCAAAATAACCAAAAGACATCCTAGGTACAATGCCATTTTCCAAAAAGATAGAAACTTCACCAATTTGAGTTTAGGGATCAGCTTGTATGCTGAGTCCTTATACTTTCAGATACCTAGCTGCATGCGAAACAAACAAACGTATGCTGAGAATACTCTTAGTGGTATTTCTATAAACAATAGCTTAATCAACTTTAAGACATGGTAATTCAAACACATTATTGCTATTATTCAATATCAATCAGTACTTTAATAACCTTTACTTTATTTACCCTTATTAACATAACTCGGACACTAACGGATACACGGATCCAACCCACACTCGGGATAAGCACATAGTGCTTCATCGAACAAATCCGAACTTTAACATTATAGTACACAAAGTACTTCATCGGAACAAATCCGAACTTTAACGATGAGTCGACACATAGTGTCTCATCGACTCAATGTCGAATATCCCAATACTTCCAATTCCTATGACATGTCAACTATATCCGACTAGCCCGACACTGCTAATAGGGTATTCAAAATCACATTCATTTCAATATGGTAAAAATACTTACCTCATTCACATTTTCATACAATATAAATATCAAATATAGCAATAACGATTAAGCTCGGTTTATAGAAATACAAACCACTATTTATCGAATTTAATCGATATCTTCGTTCACTTTCTCTTTTCCTTCTTTGATGACGTATCCGTTTACGTTTGCTACTAACAATCATACAATTAAAAATCATCAATATACTAATTCATAAAACACATTTTCACTTTCTATCAAACTTTTACAAAAATTTCAATTTCGTCCTTTTCCATTACTAATCTTTTTTCTTTAACTTAAGCTTCATATTCTCTTTTAATCAGCTCATTAACAATTTCTAACTCATAAAATTCATTATAAAACATAAATTTTGAGCTCTATTCAACTTAATCCCTATTTAAACCTAACTTAGAATTCTTTTAATAAATCACTCAATTTTCACTTCTAACTTCAATTCCTATCAATTTAACCCATAAAACCTCAATTTATTCAACTAAATCAATATTTAAAATTTTCTATTTTTCTTCATTTTAACCTCATACATGTAGAACTTTGAATTAGGCATCCATAAACATAAAAATCATAAGAAAATGAGCTAAAACAACTTACCAATTAAACTTTAGGGCCTTAATCCTCAAATTTCCTTTTCTATTTCTTTCTTTCTTTCCTTCTTTCTTTCTCACGTTTGCTCTCTGTAACTCTTTCTATGTTTCTTTACTCATTATTCTTTATTCATTATACTATATTATATTATTATTAACCTATAATAAATATAAAATTAACATGTGTAATAGCTATAACATAAAATATCTTATAGCTATTACATATATATACCAACTATTACACATGTTATATCATACATTCACACACATGGCACTTAGGGTCTAATTGCTAGATTAGTCCCTTTTACTAATCTTTAATCTATAATTAAACTTTTATACCGTATGGAATTTAGTCATTATTCTAAATTCAAGCTACTTAACTTAATCAAACATTAAATAACCATTCAACTATAATTCATAAATATTTCTAATAAATATTCATGAATAAATTTCACTAAATAATACTCAAGACTCAATTTCCGATACCGTAACTTTCGGTTCATTACAATTCTCTCCCTTAATAAATTTCGTCCTCGAAATTTACGAAAAGAGATGGGGTATTGAGATCTCATCGTTTCTTCGGTTCCCATGTAGCTTCTTCAACACTGTGACTTCGCCATAGCACTTTTACTAAAGGAATACGTTTATTACGTAATTCTTTTACCTCTCGTGCTAGAATCTCAACTGGTTCTTCTTCATACGATAAGTCAGGTCGAATCTCTACATTCTCGGTAGTAATAACATGTGAAGAATCTGATCGATATCTTCTTAGCATAGAAACATGGAAGACATCGTGCATTTTCTGTAGTTCAGGAGGTAAGGCCAATCGATACGCTACTGGTCCAATTCTCTCAATAACTTCATAAGGCCCAATAAAACGAGGACTTAATTTTCCTTTTTGACCAAATATTAGAATTTTCTTCCAAGGTGAAACCTTTAAAAATACTTTATCCCCGACTGAGTATTCAATATCCCGTCGTTTCAAATCTGCATACGATTTCTGTCTATCAAAAGCAGTTTTCAATCTTTCCCGAATTTTCTTAATTGTACTTTCCGTTTCTTGAACCAATTCAGGTCCAATCATCTTATTCTCATTCAGTTCTGTCCAACATACGGGTGATCGGCATCTTCGCCCATACAAAACCTCATACGGTGCCATCAGTATACTTGATTGAAACTATTATTATACACAAATTCGCTAATGACAAATAATATTCCAGTTAGACTCAAAATCAATCATACAGGCTCGAAGCATATCTTCTAAAATTTGTATTACCCGTTCAGATTGACCATCAGTCTGTGGATGAAAAGCTGTACTAAAATGAAGTCGAGTACCAAAAGATTCATGTAATTGCTTCCAAAACCTTGACGTAAACCTTGGATCTCTGTCAGAAATTATTGATTTTGGAATACTATGTAATTTAATGATTTCCTGAATATAAACCTCAGCAAGTTTCTTTAACGACCAATCGGTTCTCACAGCTAAGAAATGAGCTGACTTCGTAAGTCGATCAACTATTACCCAAATAGCATTCTTTTTACTTGTAGACATCGGTAATCCCGTCACAAAGTCCATCGTTATTCGATCCCATTTCTATTCAGGAATATTGATGGGTTGAAGTAATCCCGATGGAACTTGATGTTCTGCCTTCACTCGTTGACAAGTCAAACACTTTGCCACATATTCAGTTATATCCTTTTTCATTTCCGACCACCAATACAATTCACGCAAATCACGATACATTTTCATACCTTCAGGATGAAATGCAAATGGACTATTATGAGCTTCTCGAAGAATTAACTCTTTCAACTTAGAATTATTCGGAATGCAAAGTCGATTCTGAAATCTTAGACAACCATTTCCATCAATGCTAAAATTTTTTGTTGTATCATTCCGAATCATCTCTCTTTTCTTTAACAACTTATCATCTTCTAACTGTCTTGATCGATTCGATCAAACATTACGCTTTATTCTTAATTCACCAAAAGGCTTCCATCTTCATGATACTAAGTTGTGCAAACATTGCTCGTAATTCAATCGCGGCTTTTCTACTTAGTGCGTCGGCTACTACATTAGCCTTCCCTGGATGATAGTCTATGACACAATCATAGTCTTTTAGAAGCTCTATCCAACGCCTTTGTCTCAGATTCAATTCTTTTTGCGAAAGTAGATACTTTAAACTTTTATGATCCGTATAAACATAGCACTTTTCACCATAAAGATAGTGCCTCCAAATCTTTAAGGCAAAAATTACAGCTGCTAATTCTAAATCATGAGTTGGATAGTTGCGTTCATGCGGTTTCAGTTGCCGTGAAGCATAAGCAATGACTTTCCCATTCTGCATCAGTACACATCCCAGTCCACTCAATGAAGCATCACTGTACACTACAAAATCTCTTTCTGATTCTGGTAAAGTCAATACCGGTGTCTCTGTTAACATTCATTTCAATGCTTCAAAACTTTTCTGACATTGCTCATTCCAAACAAATGGAATATTCTTCTGTAGTAGCTTGGTCATCGGTAAGGCTATCTTTGAAAATCCGTTGACGAATCTTCGATAGTAACCAGCCAATCCAAGAAAACTTCGTACCTCTGATACATTCTTAGGAACTTTCCACTGAATAACTGCTTCAATCTTCTTTGGATCCACTCTAATTCCATCCGCTGATACGACATGACCAAGAAACACAACTTCTGATAACCAGAATTCACACTTGCTCAATTTTCCGTACAATTTCTTTTCTCGTAGTATTTGTAAAACAATTTGGAGATGTTGCTCATGATCTTTTTCTGACTTGGAATACACCAAAATATCATCGATAAAAACTACTACGAACTGATCCAAGTATGGCTGAAAAATCCGATTCATAAGATCCATAAAAGCAGCAGGGGCATTTGTCAGTCCAAATGGCATCACTAAAAATTCATAATGCCCATACCTCGTGCGGAATGCCGTCTTCAATATGTCGCACTCTTTTACTTTCAACTGATAGTATCCCGACCTTAGATCAATCTTTGAAAATACTAAGCTCCTTTCAGTTGATCAAACAAATCATCTATTCGGGAAGTGGATACTTGTTCTTGACAAATCAATTTGTTGAGTTGTCGATAATCAATACACAACCGCATCGACCCATCTTTCTTCTTAACAAATAACATTGGAGCTCCCTATGGTGATGTACTAGGTCGTATAAAACCTCTGTCCAATAAGTCTTGCAACTGTACTTTTAATTCCTTTAGCTCAGTAGGTGCCATACGGTACGGAGGTATCGATACCGGATCTGTACATGGGTAGACTTCAATCACAAATTCTACCTCTCGATCGGGGTAATCCGTAATTCCTCGGGAATACATCGGAAAATTCACATACAATCAATTTTACTACATCGACTTTCAAGCTGAATCCAATTAATCACATATGCTAAGAAAGCATTACAACCTCGATGAAGAAGCTTGCTAGCTTTAATGGTCAAACAATACGAATTGATCCACTAGTCCGAATACCATTTACTTCAATTCTATCTTCACTTTCATTCGAACAATAAACTTCTTCTTATAACGTCTAAAATCACTCCATGTTCGATAACCATCCATTCCCAAAATAACATCAAAGTCGCCAAATGGCATAATCAACAGATCAATAGGAATATTCTATCTTGAATCATTAACGAACATCTTCGACATATATGATTCACTAAAGTAGTTTGTCCCGATGGACTAGACACTTCTATTATAACTTTAGACAATTCAAACTCTAATTTTTTGTCTCAACTACTTTCAGATTAACATATGAATGTGATGACCTGAGGTCTATTAAAGCATAAATGGGTGTTGAATTCAATAAGAATATACTGTCACCACATCGTGAGCATCTTTCTCTTCTCGAGTCCTCACAACATACGCCGATTGGAGCTCTAGCTTCAGATTGTTGTGTAGCACTCTCACTAGTTCTTCTAGTACCACCTCTAGCAAACGAACTACTTGACCGATCCCCGACCTCTGAAGCAAATTCAGATCTTTGCACTCATCGTCGGTGTTGTTCCGATATCTTTGGGCAATCTTTAATAAAGTGATCGGTAGCTCCACAACGAAACAACCTCCATCAACTTTCTACACTCCTCTTTGTGTCGGTTTCCACAATGCTCACATATTGGAATTTCAGATTCTCGCGGACTTGGATCTCGCCAGTGAACCATGAGTCTGTCTTTTCCGACCTCGATCACTCCTTTCCGATCGAGAACTAAATCTCCAATTACCTCGTGATTCCTTTGACCGCTTAGGCTGCAGACTTGAACTAACCATTCCGGGACATTTTTCAGTCGAATGAGCAACTTCAGACTTTTTATCCCTTCCGAGAATTTGTTCAATCATCTTAGCTCTTTCCATTAAATCCGCAAACTCAATGATTCTAAGAGGCATCAACTGTAGTCTAAATTCATCACGTAATCCTCTTAAAAATCTTTTACATCGGTCAGCTTCAGTCGGTACAAACTCAGTGGCATATCTGCTCAATCTCATAAATTCTCATTCATAATCCACTATAAGCATCTCACCTTGTTTCAGTGTTAAGAACTCTTGTTTTTTGTCCTCTATGTACATTTCTCCCAAATACTTATTTTGAAACTCTTTTTGAAAGAAGTCCCAACTTATCTGTTCCTCAAGTACATTCTGAATCACTGATTCCCACCATACTAAAGCTTCCTCTTGCAGTAATGAGGCAACACACACTAAGCTTTCTTGTGGTGTACATTCAAGTTGCTTCAGAACTCTCTTTGTAGTCTTTAACCAATTTTCAGATGAGTCGAATCAATTCCTTTGCACCCAAAAATTCAGTAGCTCCATATTTTCTCAATTCTTTAATTGGAGCTCTTGGGTAGTAGGATAGAGGATGTAGCAAGCATAGTTCCTACCGCTTTTGAAGGGCATCGGCGATTATTCTAAAGACTTCATATTATCACTTCCAACATTCGGTTGATTTCCCATGGATTCACACTTGGAGCTGCAGACTCGATTCATTCACATTATACGGTTCATCATCTACACTATACATCTCTTGATCAGTATCCTCAATGCTTTTATCAGACATTCTTAATGCTATAAAACAAAAATATTCAACAAACATATCAGCATCCATTCCCAACTCAAATTTGACTCAAGAATGGCATGTACCTCTAGATTCACATTGACATTCGATTTAGTCCTAGAACCGACTAAACCTAATTAGCTCGATACCAATCAATATTGTAACGTCCCCTACCCGAGACCGTTGTTGGAGTCAAGCGGAGACATTACAAAACTTATCTTAGCACTTAAACAGTTTTCGTAGTAAACTATCCATCTGCGTCACGGTCGCTAAAAAAATCATATCTCGAGTTACGAAACTCGAAATCAAATTCTGTAAATTTTCTCTGAAACTAGACTCATATATCTACTCACTAATTTTTTTCTAGAATTTTTCGTTTGGCCAATTAGTATAGTTTATTAGAAGAATTCTCCCCTATTTTAGGGTTTGGCTACTCTGACCCTTGTGCACTACGAATCAAATTTCTTCCTTTACAGAAATCCAATGACTATGCCATTTGTTTCAATTAAAAATAGACTCAATAAGGAATCCACAAAAATAAAGTTTGAGTCCTAATTCTTAATACACAATTTATGGTAAATTTCTAAAGTCAGAATAGGGAATCTAGAAATTGTTCTAACCCTGTTTCACCAAAACGTAAATATCTCATAAAATACAACTCTTTTACCTATTTTGTTTCTTCCATATAAAAATAGATTCATTAAGATTCAATTAAATATTTTATTCATCATCTAATTCACTTTATACTATTTTTGGTATATTTTCAAAGTTGGATTACTGTTATTCTGTCCAAATCTGTTTTAGTATAAAATGTTGATAACTAAGTTTATAACATCTTCATTTCTTCTCTCTACAACATTTACCAACAATTCCTCTTATTACTCTTCACTAACATATCAAAACATACCATACTTAAGGTTTTGGTAACATTTACAAAACATACCAAAATATCAATTAACAACTTAGATACTTTCAAAATAACCAAAAGACATCCTAGGTACAATGCCATTTTCCAAAAGATAGAAACTTCACCAATTTGAGTTTGGGGATCGGCTTGTATGTTGAGTCCTTATACTTTCGACCTAGCTGCATACGAAACAAACCGTCTGTTGAGAATACTCTCGATGGTATTTCTATAAACAATAGCTTAATCAACTTTAAGACATGGTAATTCAAACACATTATTGCTATTATTCAATATCAATCAAGACTTTAATAACCTTTACTTTATTTACCCTTATTAACATAACTCGGACACTAACGGATACACGGATCCAACCCACACTCGGGATAAGCACACGTGCTTCATCGAACAAATCCGAACTTTAACATTATAGTACACAAAGTACTTCATCGGAACAAATCCGAACTTTAACGATGAGTCGACACATAGTGTCTCATCGACTCAATGTCGGAATATCCTAATACTTCCAATTCCTATGACATGTCAACTATATCCGACTAGCCCGAAATCGCTAATAGGGTATTCAAAATCACATTCATTTCAATACGGTAAAAATACTTACCTCATTCACATTTTCATACAATATAAATATCAAATATAGCAATAACGATTAAGCTCGGTTTATAGAAATACAAACCACTATTTATCGAATTTAATCGATATCTTCGTTCACTTTCTCTTTTCCCTTCTTTGATGACGTATCCGGCTACGTTTGCTACTAACAATCATACAATTAAAATCATCAATATACTAATTCATAAAACACATTTTCACTTTCTATCAAACTTTTACAAAAATTCCAATTTCGTCCTTTTTCCATTACTAATCTTTTTTCTTTAACTTAAGCTTCATATTCTCTTTTAATCAGCTCATTAACAATTTCTAACTCATAAAATTCATTATAAAACATAAATTTTGAGCTCTATTCAACTTAATCCCTATTTAAACCTAACTTAGAATTCTTTTAATAAATCACTCAATTTTCACTTCTAACTTAAATTCCTATCAATTTAACCCATAAAACCTCAATTTATTCAACTAAATCAATATTTAAAATTTTCTATTTTTCTTCATTTTAACCTCATACATGTAGAACTTTGAATTAGGCATCCATAAACATAAAAATCATAAGAAAATGAGCTAAAACAACTTACCAATTAAACTTTAGGGCCTTAATCCTCAAATTTCCCTTTTATATTTCTTTCTTTCTTTCCTTCTTTCTTTCTTACGTTTGCTCTCTGTAACTCTTTCTATGTTTCTTTACTCATTATTCTTTATTCATTATACTATATTATATTATTATTAACCTATAATAATTATAAAATTAACATGTGTAATAGCTATAACATAAAATATCTTATAGCTATTACACATATATACCAACTATTACACATGTTATATCATACATTCACACACATGGCACTTAGGGTCTAATTGCTAGATTAGTCCCTTTACTAATCTTTAATCTATAATTAAACTTTTATACCGTATGCAATTTAGTCATTATTCTAAATTCAAGCTACTTAACTTAATCAAACATTAAATAACCATTCAACTATAATTCATAAATATTTCTAATAAATATTCATGAATAAATTTCACTGAAATAAGATACTCAAGACTCAATTTCCGATACCGTAACTTTCGATTCATTACATCAGTGACCGAGTATGAGGCCGAATTGTTTAGACTGAGCCACTATGCTCGAGGTATAGTGGCAACTGAGTATGAGCGATATGTTTGGTTCGAAGATGTCCTCAGGAATAGTCTGAAGGTTCTGATAGCTCTATAGAAGGAGTGAGACTTTGCTGCACTGGTTGATAAGGCGAAGATTTCCTAGGAAGTAAAGCGCATTGAGCGCCAGAACCGAGAGAGAGGTAGGAGCAAAAGGGATTCGAAGCCCTCCAGTTCTGTTCAGAGGCCTAAAAAGAAGCCCAGAGTTGATGGGTCGATCAGAGTTGGGGCTCCTATTGTTGCTACTGGATAGCTGTTATGTACTGACTGTGCTAAATGCCACTAGGGCGAGTGTTGGAAAAGAACTGGAGCTTGTTTGAGGTACGGTTCATTAGAGCACCGTAATAAAGATTGTCCGTGAAGGTCCGATCAGATGTAAGCTTCGGGTACTGAAAGTACACCACCACCGAGAGCAATTCAGTAGCCACCAAGAAGCCATGGTCAGGTCAGAGGTGGTAATGGGTTGGGCCATGGTCAGAGGGCACCGGAGAGAGGTGCTAGTCATACTGAGACAGACAGCCGGTTCTGGTTTATACTGCATGTCGCCGAGAGGATAGAGATACTCTGGACATTATCATGGGTACGTTCTTTATTTATAATGTACCTTATACTGCACTGATAGATATAAGATCCACTCACTCCTATATAGCCCATACTGTGTTTGAGAAGATGGGTATCTTGGTTGAGAACACTGCGAGTGAGGTGACTGTACTGAGTCCACTGGGACAATCAGTAAGGGTGAATAAGTTGATTAAAGACGTTCTTCTAGATGTTCAAGGGGCTACTTTTCTAGCTAATCTAATGGAACTGCCTTTTGGAGAGTTTGATCTGATACTAAGAATGGATTGGTTGGTTAAACACCGAGTGAGCTTGGATTTTGCCACAAAAAATGTTGTATTAAGAACTGAGGAGGATAGCGAGGTAATCGTAATTGGGGAACATCGAAACTACTTATCGAATGTAATTTCTGCATTGAAGGTAGAAAAGTTGGTTCGTAAGTGATATGAGGCGTATTTGGCCTACATCAGTGTTTCAGATTTTAGAGTTTCTTCGGTTAAGGATATCAGAACGGTTACAGTATTTTTGCATGTTTTCCCTGAAGAGCTACTCGGGTTACCTCAAAATCATGCAGTAGATTTCGAGATTGAGTTCCTTCCTGGTACAGCTCTAGTGCCCATCGCTCAGTATAGAATGGCACCGAAAGAGCTTGTAAAGCTTAAGGCTCAGATTCAAGAGTTACTAGATCGTGGGTTCATCCGCCCTAGTAGGTCTCCGTGGGAGCACTAGTTCTATTCGTAAAAAAGAATGATAGATCCATGCGTATATGTATTGACTATTTATAATTGAACAAGTTGACAATTAAGAATAAATATCCCTTACCGAGAATAAATGATTTGTTTGACCAGTTCCGAAGGGCTTCAGTTTTCTCCAAGATTGACCTTCGATCAAGATTTCATCAGTTGAGGGTCAAAGAGATAAATGTACACAAAACAACATTTAGGACTCGATATGGTTATTACGAGTTCCTAGTGATGCCATTTGGGCTGACAAATGCACTAGAAGCTTTCATGGATCTGATGAACCGAGTGTTCCAGCCCTATCTGGATCGGTTCTGTAGAAGGCCCACTTCGCTCGGGCCCATAAAGTTATCCAAAAAAGAACCAATAAATAAAATTCCATTTACACCCACTTTTTAATAGCCCAAAACAAAAATAAAGCATCAGTCCAGCTTACAAAATATTGGCCTAAATTGGAACCCAAAAAAAACAAAAACCAAACCTATTAACCTAAACCCAATTACATAAAACAGCCCAAATAAATTAACACCCCAATAAGCCCAATCCCAGAACTGGTCCAAACGGCCCGGGCAGGTGAAGCCTCTGGAAACCTCAGGTCACCAAACTGCTACTCACGCACACCGCAGCCTCCCCACGAGTGGCCTTCCTCCGTACTGTCGAACCTGCGAGAAGAAGCAGATTAACAGAATATACAACAAATTACATCAAGGAAATTTGATTTTCTTATTTATTTTATTCTTATTTTTTGGATATAAAAGCCATTGAATGTAATCTGTCAATCCTTACACATACTGAATAGAAAAAATTCGAAAACAATTTCTGAAAAGTTGATTTCTGTATTTTTAGTCCCTTTAATTTCCTATTAATTTTTTATCTATTTCTTTCGATTTTTTTCATCATTTGCATTTAAAAACAAAAGAAAGAGGAGAAATGTGATCTTACCTTGCGAATAGGTCATCGGTTCTTTTTAGCTTCGTTGAAATCGAAGCCTAAAGGGAATCTCAAGGCTAAAAAAACTAACTCTTCGAAGCCTGAAAACGCTGGTCGCCGTTCGTGGTGGTGGATCGGTGTTTGAAAGAGAGAATTTAGGGTTTACTGTTTGAGAAGAAAGGGGCTAGGGTTGGTTCGGCCGAATGTGGCTTGTTTTTAGTCTTTTTAAAGGACAAAAAACGATGCCATTTTGAGCCTGTTTCAGTGGCTCCAAAACAGTGCCGTGTTGACTATACCCGACCTGACTTGATCTAGTTACCCGTGAGGATCCGCATATCTCGCTTAAAGGGGATATTTGCGCCCTAAATCCTTCTCTTTTGCGTCGTTGTTCAATTGAGCTTTATTCGCTTTTTTCATGTTTTTTTAATTTATCTCTGTAATCCGCGCGTAGATCCAATTTGGTCCTCGCCTGAGTGTTGCGTTTTGGGATCTAGAATATTTCTAGCTTTGATCCCTGTACATTTGCACGCATTGCACTTTGATCCCGATTTTAATTTTAATAGTCTATTTTATTTATAAATTATCCCTTTTATTTTAAATTTATTTTAATTAAGTTTTCTATTTATTTAATTCATTATTTTTAAGAGAATTCACTTAATATTTTTTATATGTGTTGAGATTACTTTAATAATTTTACTTTGTTTTAAAAATCATTATTTTGAAGTTTTTATATTATATTATTTTAACATCTTGTATAACATTTCATTTAAATATTTTTATATATATTTGTACATATATTATTTTAATTGAGTTTTCTATTTGTAATACTTATTATTTTAAAGTTCTTAATATTTTTATATATGTGTTGAGCTATTTTAATAACTTTATTTTGTTTTTATAAAATCATCATTTTAAAGTTCTTTTTATATCATATTATTTTAACATTTTATATAATATTTCGTTTAAATGGTTTTGTATATAGTGGTACATATATTTGATCTTAGATACATATTTAATTCCATGTTTTTTCACATATAATTACTTCTAAAATTTATTTATGTATATATATATGTTTTTTAAATCTATTATGCATATAGTTTATTTCCTAAAATCATATTTTATTATATATTTTTACTATCCTTTCATATTTCATGAATTATTTAAATTCTACTATATTGTGTGTATATTGTCAATTTTAAATAAATGTTTTGTTAACATTTTGCATATTGTTTGATTCAAATGTCTTCATTCTATAACATCTATTTTAATGATTATATATATCCCTAGGCTTTTATGCAAATTATTTCAAATTCATCAATTCATATATTATGTATATTATGTGTTCATCAATTCATCATTATTTTAAAATTGTCTTATATCACATTGGCTTCTAATTTCTATTTTGTTTTGTACATTTTGTATTGATAGTTTTATATTATGCCATATATATTATTGTTGCATATTATTTATTCGTTTTTTGTATTGTTATATCAATTGTTCTCCACCCATGCTTGAAAATTTGGTTACATTTTTCTTAGATTAGTTATATTTAATTATTTTTTTGTTAGTTGGTTAAATACAGTTATATTATCTTCATTCACCAAGTATTGTACTTTATGTGTGCATATTATCCCATGTTTATTATTCCTCTTTTTGTACAAATGTTACTTTGTAATTTCCAACTTTTTAAAATTAATTATTCCATTTTATTTCAAGTCAAATTAATGCGTTTTGAGCTGATTTTGCAATTATTCATTTAAAAAATACTTTAAAACGAAAGCAATGTTTGATGTTCAGAAATTCGGAGAATCGTGCCCTATCGTGCTGGATTTCGATTTCCCGTTTGTTCAAAATAATCAAATATTTCTTTAGAATTTCACTCATGTTTTCTAAAACTCTAAAATAAGACAATGTTCAATGTTTGGAAATTCGGGAAATTGTGCCCTACCGTGCTGGGTTTCGATTTTTCGTTGGACTAAATAATTGGGCATCCTTTTGTAATTTTCAATGTATGAGCTTTGGGAAGTCAAAAATTAATCATGTTTTCGAAGGTATAAAGGATCGTGTCCTATCGTGTTGAATGTGATATTATATTCCTTTGAAACGAGAGAATTTTGAGGACCAACTTGAGCCACTCAAATGTTTTAAAAGGAACCATATTTCAAAATCTTTTTAAATCTTGGACATAAGGACAGTACTTAATCAATTTGGTACCAATTTTGGGCATAGTGAAGGTGCTAATCCTTCCTCATACGTAACCGGCTCCCGAACCCGTTTTTTTAAATTTAAGTAGGCCAAAATTGATTTAAATAGAATAAAATGTTTTATTAGGTGATCCAATCACACCTAAACAAAAGGATTGGTGGTGACTCCACACTTTGTTTTAAACATCGATCCCCATTTTTTCTATAAAAAAATGGTTTCGACAGGTTCATGGTGGTATTTATTGATGACATAGTGGTGTATTTGAAGACTGAGGATGAGCACGATGAACACCTCAGAGTGGTTCTACAGGTTCTGCGAGAGAAACAACTGTATGCCAAGTTCAGTAAATGTGAGTTCTAGTTCGTGAAGTAGTGTTTCTAGGACATGTAGTTTCTATTGAGGGGATTAGAGTCGATCCTCGAAAAATTAAGGCTATCTTAGATTGGAAGCAACCTAAGTCTGTATCTGAGATCCGCAGTTTTTCTAAGACTGGCAGGGTATTATTGACGTTTTGTAGAAGGGTTTTCACGAATTGCGTGTAACGCTCCAAATCTTCAATAATTTAAATTGCCTGTTATGTTGTATGTGGTTGGCATGCTGTGTTAGTTAAGGGCCCTGAGTAATGCGAGAAGACCTGGGTTCAAACCTAGGCTTTAGGAAAAAAAATTGGTTTTTTATTGAACAAACCCTTGGTTTCTGCTAATAGACTCTTAAATTAATGGAAGTATTGTACGACATGAAGGGCTTGCTAGTCAGATGGTTGGTGGTGTGTGTGGTGAGCCTTGAGGTCTCGAGTTCGAGCTACTCTAGGCGCAAAGGGGTAATATTTTCTTGCTCTTGCGTGGGAGGTGGTTGAGGTTGACCGAAACTCTGATGGTGAAGTGGTTGTTGTGGGAGTGGATAGCCGAATTTGAGGAGAGATTAGTGGGATTTGATGAGGGAGTTAACGGTTTGATTTTGGAATAGGGAAATTAGGAAAGAATCAAGGAAATGGGAAGATGAGGTAGTAGTGGTGTCGAATGTGGACTCTCCTAGGCCATTCAGTCATAGGATGATTAAAGGGTTTGGTACCGAATTCTCTTTTGGGATTTTTGTGCTCTCACTTGCGTTAGTCCTACTATTTTTTGCTTTTATTTTTCTTATTTCTTGATTTTCCAGTGTGACCTGTAAACATTTGTGTTTCTGACTACTTGGGCAGTTTTTCAAGTGTACTTATTTTCTTTATCTCATATCTTGGTCGAACCTCTCCTTTTTTTTATCTTTCTGTTGGCCTACAACATCTTTTGGTTCGTTTGAGTATTGGCTTTTCTTTTCTTATCTTCTGCATTCATGGATTTCCCTCAACTCTCTCTTTTTTCCCCTTCTTTGGGTTTAGCCGAATATCACTTCTCCTCTCCCTCTCAACTCATTCGGCTTCAGTGTTAGCCGATTGTGCTTCCCTTTTTGAAAGCCGAATCTCTCTGCATTTGGGTAAGGAACTAATCATCTTTCTCCCTTTGTTTGCATAGGCTACTTTTCTAATACTATCTTGTATCCACCTTTCTGTCAGGGGCGTAACTATTATTCGTGGGACTCAATCCTGGAGTGTGCCCTTGCATGCCGAATATTTCTAAGTAGTGGTAAGGGGTTAATCTTTTAGTCTTAATCTTTTCATTCATAATTTTAGCTAACAGGGTGGTAATGCTATATAGATTTTAGCAAGTTTTGGAAGGTGGTTTTGATCAATGATTAAGAAGAGCGATTGTTTGCTATTCAAAGTAGGCAACCATTAACTTTATCTAGAATTCGGTATTAAGTGAGGTTGGTAATGTTATTGTGTAAAAGACTAACGCGGGGCTATGTTCGAATCTAGGTTGGTGTTGTGGAGAATTGCTCACTTATTGCAAATAGGCGTGTAATCACACTACTTCTATCATGAAATGACAAAAGCCGGAAAACCAGTATCATCAGTGCCACATAAGCATATGACCGCTCGTTTAGTCGCCTAAGCACATAAGTACGAGCATGCGATCGTGGAGACCACCACGAGCGATCTCATGGGATTAGGTCACCTTGGGCCATTTTGGGCTAGAATGGGCCGTGTGGACCCCATAGGCTCGTGGGCCTCACATGGGCAAACCACACAGATGTGCGAAGATTGTTGGGTCGGCTGTGTAGTTGCATGGCCAAGGCTATTATTTGGGCTTAATGGGCCATATGAGCATGTGAGCCCACATGGGCCGTATTATGAGCTTGGGCCTATTTTTTATGTTTAATTGTTAAGGTTGAACAGGTCGCACGAGACGACTGTGGACCTACTATTGGGTCGATAAGTATACCAAAACCCTAATTTATGAAATGACTGTTATACCCCTATGAGGTAAATGACGAAAATACCCCTATGTGATGTAAGCATGCCAACTTTATCATATGTACATTTATATTATGTTGCATTGCATGAGGTGGGATATATATTATTGGAGGAAGTGTATTGCTATAAGCCTAATACTAGCAGCTCTGCTGTAAATACTGTTAGTGCTGAAATCGATACTTTATTCTAGAGTGTAGGGTTGGGTGGGTCAATTATTCCCCACATAGAGTGTAGGGCTCGACGGAGTGGAGTGTAGAGGATGGTTGGGTAGGATCTCTTTAAGCATTTCTGATACTGTACTGAACTGGGCTAAGGCCGACACTGATATTGCTACCGATATGGACTTAAGTCCAGATTGTTGTGCATTGTATGTTTGACTATTTATGAAATAGGGATTACACACTGAGTTTCATAACTCACATTTTCTCCTTAACTATGAAGGTAATCCTTAGGCGGGCCGGTGCTACGAGGGATTCGGAGACGGCCACACCACTGTCCATAACTAAGTTTTGACTTTAGTAAGAGTAGATTTGTTTGGGGTATTTTTGTAATAAGGTCATTTTAAGTTTTATTTTTATTTTGGGGATTTCATTAAATTGGTTTATATCTGTTAACCGTAGGATTCAAGTTTTCAAAAAGTAAAAGATTTTCAACTATCATGCTACGTAACCTGATTTAAAAGCTTCCGCAATGATAACATTTTAAAGCGTAATAACGACATAGTACGAGACATGTTTTAAATAAAAATGAACCTGTAATTTGGGAAATAGATTAAACAAGTTAACTTTTCAAAAGAATCACAAACAAGGCTTTTACACAAACGAGCTTCTCTATTTAATCTACTAATTTCCAAAACTTACTCTAATGTGACATCACAGATGAGGCCCTAACGTCTAGGCCGAGTTTGGGGTGTTATATTGCGGCACTTTTGACTAAGTTGCTACTCAAGGGTGTGTCATTTAATTGAACTGATGTGCAACAAGAGAGCTTTGAGAAGTTCAAAACTTACTAACTGAAACCCTTGTTTTGATACAGCTAGAGTCTGAAAAAGAGTTTACTGTCTACAGTGATGCATCACATATCGGTTTGGGATGTGTATTGATGCAAGAAGGTAAGGTGGTAGCATATGCGTCTCGTTAGCTTAAGACTCATGAGGCGAATTATCTGACGCATGACCTAGAGTTCGCCACAGTGGTGTTCGCATTAAAAGTCTGAAGGTATTACCTATATGGCGAAAAGTGTATCATCTACAAGGATCACAAAAGCCTCAAGTATCTCCTCACTCAGAATGAGCTAAATTTTAGGCAGCATAAGTGGATTGAGCTGCTTAAAGACTACGACTGTACTATTGAATACCATCCTGATAAGGCGAATGTAATGGCCGACACACTGAGCCGTAAAGTTGCGACTGATTTGAGGGCGATGTTTACTCACCTAAGTTTATTTGATGAAGGAAGTCTGCTAGCCGAGCTTCGGGTTAAGCCTACGTGAATTGAACAGATTAAGGGTAAGCAATTGGAAGACGAATCGTTGGGTCTTCATTTCTGATAGGTTAAGAGTGGGCTTACTGAGGACTTTGGACTGAATAGCGAATGGGCACTCTATTTCCGTGGGAAAATCTGTATACCGAAAAACACTGAATTGAGGCAGTTGATACTGAAAAAGGTATATATTGTAGCCTCTATGCTATATATCCTGGCGAAAATAAGATGTACCGAGACCTACGTGAGTTATACTAGTGGCCAGGACTTAAACGAGAGGTTATCGATTTTGTGGGTAAATGTCTGACTTGCCAGTAGGTTAAGGCTGAGCATCAGTTACCTTCGGGGTTGTTGCAGCCAGTTAAGATTTCACTTTGGAAGTGAGAGTGAGTGACTATGGATTTCATTAGTGGGTTACCCCTCACATCCATTAAAAAGGATTCTGTCTGAGTCATCGTGGATCGATTGACCAAGTCCGCCCATTTCATACCGGTTTGTACTAAGTACTCGCTACAAAAGCTAGCTAAACCGTATGTATCTGAGATAATGAGACTGTACGGGGTATCAATTTCGATCATATCTGATAGGGATCCTCTCTTCACGTCTCGGTTCTGAAAAAAGTTACATTAGGCTCTGGGTTCAAGGTTAGACTTCAGTACTGCTTTCTATCTCCAGACAGATAGTCAATCTAAGAGGGTGATTCAGATACTAGAGGATATGTTGAGGAGCTGTGTGATTGATTTTCAAGATAGTTGGGAGGACTATCTGCCACTAGCTGAGTTCGCCTATAATAACAGCTTCCAATCGAGTATTAAAATGGTACCTTACGAGGCACTTTATGGTCGTAAGTGTCGCACTTCTTTTATGCTGGACTGAGTTGGGCGAGCAATAAGTTCTGGGTCTTGAACTGATTTCTGATACTGAGGATAAAGTTAGGTTGATTCGAGACCGATTGAAAGCGGCATCCGATAGACGAAAGTCTTATGTGGACTTAAAGATACGCGAGATTGAGTATTCTATGAGAGACTCCGTTTTTCTTAAGGTCTCGCCATGAAAGAAGATACTGAGATTTGGTTGTAAGAGTAAGTTGAACCCTAGGTTTATTAGACCCTATTGCATACTGAAATGAGTGGGACTGGTTGCCTATTAGTTAGAGCTACCTCCAGAGTTGAATCGGATCCATGACGTATTTCACGTCTCTATGTTGAGACGCTACCATTTTGATCCTACTCGCGTTGTTCCGGTTGAGGAGATTGAGGTTAGGCCAGACTTGACATTTAAAGAAGAGCCCGTTCAGATACGTAAAGATTCTAAGGAGTAAATCCATCCCTCTAGTTAAGGTTTTATGGCATAATCATAGCACTGAGGAGGTTATGTGGGAGCCTGAGTATGTGATGCGTCAGCAGTATCCTCATTTGTTCTGATCAGGTAAATTTCGAGGCCAAAATTTTCTTTTAAGGTGGTAGAGTTGTAACGACCCAAAAATACTTTTTTATGTTTTTATTATCATTTGACAAATATCTGTCAGCTTTAGTGGTTATATGTTCTGGGAGTTTTTGGGAGGTCCCAAGTTCAAGCCTCGACTTAGGCAAATTTTGAAATTTTTAAAGGATTGAAGCTTTAGCCTTACTTAAAGGGTTTAAGTAGAGTTGTTTGTAAAATAATGTCAGAATGAGCCTATTGGTCTGGTGGCTAAGTGGAGTGTTGGTGTGAGGGAGGTCTTGTGCTCGAGTTTGTACTTGGGCATTATTTTTGCTGCTAATGTCTTGTGAGTGTTTGAGAGGGACTGGAATACTGAAGTAGTTGAAATGGATGTGGTTTAGTAGGAGCAAAATAGGGGATTTGGGAGTTACTCAGTTAGTTTTCTTCTCTCTTGCAAAAAGTCTTTGTCGTTTCCCTCTCCATTTTTTTTCCTTTGCTGCCGAATTCTACCCTCCCTCTTGCTGAATCCTCCTTTCTCCTTCCTTTCCCTTTTCAACTTTGTTTTCAATTCATTATATTACGCAACATAGGGTCACACTCGTTCGGTAAGTGATGATGTACTTCAAAATTTTGGTTTTTAAGTTATTAATTGGAAACCTTTGTTTAACTATGTTGACAGCCGAAAATCAGGTGTGAGGGACTGTGTTAGTGCCGAGTTATAGAGGGAAGTGTTCGTAGTTAGTAAGGTAAGGATTTTTCACTTGGAATAGGATTTTTTCATTTTGGGGTTAAGTTTAATTTGAGCGTTTAAGTGACTAGTTGAGCGAAATGTTGGTCAACAATAGGTTCTAGAGTGCTCTTGGTGGCTTTAACTTTGAATTGAAACCAGGTGAGTACTCGGTTGCACAGAAAATGAGGTTTCGAAAAAGTCAAAAACCTCACTGTCGACGCCACATGGGCGTATGGTCACCCTTGTGGTAGGCTGTGTGCCTTAACGCGGACGTGTGATGGATGAGGCCAGGCCATGTGATGGCCAAATAGGCTGTGTGTGATATACGGGCTCAACCAATTTGGACCGTATGGGCCACACCAGCGTGTGAGATTCTGGGCCAGGCTGTGTGATCCATACAGACAAGGCCAAATTGGGCAGTTTGGGCCCACACAGGCAAAAAAACATGAGTGTGTGAGCCCATTTTCACTGCTTTGTTGCCAAGGTTGCACGGGTCGCCTAAGATGACTGTGAACCTACTGTAGGGTCGGTATGCTTACCTAGACACCCAATTAAATGAAATGATTGTATGATTGATTTATATGTATACATGTTATCGAGCACGATGATGTTTCACTGAACTGATATTATATGTACTGTTACTATGTTATAGCATGTTATAACTGTATATTGCATTGCATTGGGTTGGGGGTTGATTTTGTTCGGAGGAAGTGTACTGAAAGATCTCGAGCCTAATTTACTGGCAGCTCAGTTGCAAATTACCTTCTAGTGCCGCACTAGGTACTTTTTGGAGTGTTGGACGGAGATGGTGTGTAGAGGTTGGCTGGGTAGGATTTTTTTATTGCATATTTGTTACTGCTACTGATACGTTGATGGGCTAAGGCCCAACTGCATGACTAATTCTGTACTGAGATGGGCTAAGGCCAAACTGAAACAGATACGGTTACTGAAAGGGGCTTAGGCCAGACTATAATCATGTGCATACTATCTGTTTGTTTATATGGGGTCCAGCCAGTTTAATCTGTACAGGTAATCCCTAAACTTGACGGATCGGTGCAGCGAAGGACTCGATGGTGGCCACACGACCCCCTTTTGACACTATTTCATACTTATTTATGACTTTAAATTTTATTTGGGTATTTATTGTAAATATGGCCTCTATGGATTTTTATTTTAGTTTGGGATTTCTTATTGGTTATGGTTTATAACTGCTAGAATTAGGATAACTCGGGTTTTCAAAACAAACAAATATTTTAACAAAATACTTACAAATACGCAAACCATTTTAAAAGCTTCCCCATTGAATAAACGATTTGGAAACTTTCGATTGAATAAACAACACGATTTTAGAATTAATAAGTAATAATAAAAAGTTTCTAAACGGAATTTTTTAAGCAAAGTTACTGTTTTTAAACACACTACCATGTGACACCGCCCGATCCGGTCATAGTGTCCAGGCCGGGTTTGGAGTGTTACATCTGATGCATTTTATAATTTTTTATGATTTTTATAAAATTTTATATTTTTTATGACTTGTATATATATTTCTAATTTTTAGTATTTTTTTTACATTTTTATTAAAGTTTAATAATTTTTATTGATTTTTATTTTTTATAATTTTTTGTCACATGTGACATAGTGGTTGTGACTCGAGGTGGTTTTAACTGTAACATCCTAAAACCAGGCCTAGAAGTTTAGGTCGAATTCTGGAAGTTACATTGATCATCGAAGTGATCATGGGAAACTTTAGTTTAACAAACCAAAAACATTATAGTATTTAAGTTCCATAAAAGCTCTCATATATAAAGTCCCGTTATTACAAAAATTTTAGTCAAAAGAAAACCATTTTCGAAAACCCAAACTAAAATTATACCATAGTTCAGACTCCTAAACATATTTCCTTATCGCGACTGTCTACGACATCTGCATACCAAGCCCAGCATCAGAATTCTAAAATGTACCTGCAAGGGGGAACATTAAGGGGGTAAGCTAAACGAGCTTAGTGTGAGTTCAAAACGTATCTAATAACAAAATTACAGATCAGAAACCAAATAGTAGTTCAATAATGAAAAGCACTTACAGAGATATGTAGAAACAGAAAACAAATTGGGAACCAACATCCCAAAAATACACAACAGTCAAAACACACCAAATTGCATACATAATACCCAACATAAGAACCCATCAACAGGTCGATACAATTATACTTATCATCATAATGTTATGTCGAAAAAACCGATTACAAATAAGTAGTTCACATCCAGATGCATATGAATGCAGTCAAGTATTAAAAACCCACCCATCCAGCCAAAACACCTCTCTGTCCCCCGATCATACCCCAAAAGAGCTGTTTAATCTCATCTAACCAAACACACCACATAGGACTTCGAAAGGCCCATCCAACCGTACACACCATATATGTGGACTAAGCCACTCAGATAATAATACGCAGCATGGCTAGCGTATATGCAGTATAGTGTATTGCGGTAAATCGCTGTACAAACATGTTACAGTTTAAACTACCAAATCAGATAATAATATGCAACAAAGCTGACGTAAATGAGGTACAGTGCGGTAAATCATTGTACTGATAAGTTTGCAGTTAAACTACCAGATCAGATCAGAATCAGTCTTCCTTCTCTTCACAACCAACCTAAAAATTACTTTATGCAAGTGCATGTATGTTTACAACCTAAAAGAAGTAATGAACACATCAACAGATAGTCAAATAGAAACATATATGCACACACCCAGTTAACCAGGTTCAGAATTAGATATCTCGCACAACAGTCACAAATAACACATAAGCGGAAACCCAGATCAGAGTCTTAACTACCCTCACTAAAGCCTAGTTAAGGGTCGGAACACACAGATATATTTTAAAATTGGTGGCTTAGGGTCACACGGCCGTGTGCTCTGGCCGTGTGGAAAAATCTAGACCGTGTGGGGGGTCAACACGCCCGTGTGGGAGGAGGCACACGGCCATGCGGTTGAGGCATATTCCTGTGTAAGCCAGGGACATGGTAGTGTGAACAGGCCATGTAACTCTCTGTCCATTTATGCTAAAATATAGTACAGGGCAGACACAACCATGTGAGGGTCTCACACGCCTGTGTGCCCACTAGACACGCCCGTGTGGGATCCCTAAATCCCCAAATTAGCCACACGGCCATGTGGCACAAAATCACTAAATCCTTAATTTCCAAACACATACGCCTTTGTGCCCAGGAGACACAGCCTTGTGAAAGTCGTCTAATTTCCCGAAATTAGCCATACGACCATGTGGCACCAAATGTTGCCCGGTAACCCTAATTTATAATTGCACACGACTGTGTAAACTGCTCATGTGGGGGCACACATCCGTCTGGCCACCCATATGGTCACGAAACCACGTCGAAAAAGGTTATCAAATGTGCCTTTATTGTCAAAACGTTCCCCAATCCTTGATTACACAGAAATATATCAAAATCACATCCAATTCTAAGCTATTCCACGACAATTGCCCTTTAAAATGGTTGATTCCACAAGCACACAACGATTTCCAATTTCACAGAAACAAATCACAATTCGTTAACGAAAATTTAAAAGGTTCGAACCCACACCTAATTCGAGATCAATGACGTCCAGACACCGACTCGAAGACAAATGAGCGAAGCTCTTTGAAATTAATAGAAGAAAAAGAAAAAAAGAAAAAGAAAAGCAAAACCAATGAGAAGAAGATGGAGAACGTGAAAAAGAAAAGAAAGCAATAACAACAATAATAATAATAAATAAAATTAATAATTATTTTTAAACTTAAAACAGGTCTACTATTTAACAAAATAAAAAAATATTTCTCCAAAACACACCCACAAAGATTCAAACACGTGACCTAGCGACACACCAACACACAATGAACAACCAAACCAGCAGGCCCGTTCTGACCTCAAAGCGAGCAACTAAACATAATAGCTCAACCTATTTACTGACCCTAACAACAAAGTTCAAAACTTCTAACCCCAAAAATTGGTGTGTTACATTAACTGAAAAAATTAGAGGCAGTTAAATTTAACGGTCAAGGGCCTTTTTTAAGCCTTTTGACAATTGAGTGAAAAAAATAGGGGCTTAATTGCTTTTATTTTTTTTTAATTTTGAGGGTTTTTTTTATGTATTTTGACAGTTTAAATACTTAATTGAGTGCAAAAAAAAAACAATGGCTTAATTATTTTTTTTGAAAAGTTTGAGGGTCTTTTTGATGTATTTTAAAATATCAAGTACCCAATTGAGTGCAAAAACAACATAGAGGCTTAATTGATTTTTTTAAAAAAAAAACTTGAGGGCTTTTTACACCTTTAAGCCTTTTTCTTTTCATTATTGTTAATGTTATATTTTAGTTCAAATCATTATTGTGTGTTTTTGGGTGAATTATAATCATGGGGCAAAACCCAAACAATAAACACGATTAGTGCGATTCAAACCCAAGTCACACCTAGGGCGATGAGTACCTTTAACAAATTAAGTCATCATATGGGATTCAAGAAACACTCCTATTGATAGTGAACGAATGAAATAAACAAATTAAAGAAATTTAAGTTTAATATTTGTTAATTAAACATAATTTAATAAATGTTAAACTTTAATTTTAACTTATTAAACGTTTATAACATAATATAAATAGCTTGAGCAATTAACATATAATTGTAATCTTAAAGCAAAATTAGGAGCATATGCGGATTTTTAAAATAGGATATCCTAAACCTTAAACCTTTTTTTTATTATTTCAAGAAATAGATCAATTTTGTTTGAGTGGTGTAAAAGCATGTACATATTTTTAAAAACATTTCTCTTTGACATATTATTATTTCGTTTTTAAAAATGAGTTACGCATGACGTGCTTTCAAACCACGTAAACAAAAATATTTATTTTCTTAAATAATTAAAAATTGATTTATATCCCTATTTTTTCTTGAAATCCACATATACCCCTTTTTTAATAATAAATAAACTTTTCACGTTTGGTCAAAAAAATTTTAAGTAACTCTTACAATTGCATCCAACTCCAACCTTTCAAATCATCTTATTGGTTAAATTTGAGTTCGGATAAAAAAAAATTAATTTTGATATGACCTAATTCCATCCAAATTATTATTTATTATTTAAAAAGATGATAATAGAGTATAAACTTGTGTCATTTAAGTGTCAGGCAAAAACTTTAACTATTGTTTTAAACAAGTCTTGATAAAAATTATATATATATATATATATATATATATACACATATAAGGTGAGTATTTGGTACATTGGTAGTATTTATTTTTTATTCCACAAGTAGCGTTAAAAATTGACATGTATATTTTTTGTTAAAATAATTACTTTTTAAATATTTTATTTATGCAATATATCAAATAATTTCTCATATAAAATAGATAAAATATTTTTAATGGTGAAGCCATAAAGGGTTTGGGCAAAGATCTTTGCAATTCAAATAAATCTCCAACTGATGTTCCCAAGTACATCAATAATGATATATATGTGTTAAAATAATTAGTACAAATTTAAACTTGAAATTAGAAGGATGGGTAAAATTCTTGTAAAAAAAAAAAAGACATCCTTCAAAATAAACAAAAAAAAAAATTCATTCGCTTTACAACAAATAAGTCATATGAGTGGCTTAATATTACCAATTGTAATTAGTCTATTGCTTACTCATATACTAATACATATAGAAAAAAATAATACTCCTACCAAATGTAATATAAAGAGCATAAC